>NC_090873.1:37113786-37121286 GCF_036669935.1 Montipora foliosa | reverse complement strand
CTCTGTGTTCGTTGTTCTTTCTGTTGAATAAAACCCGTTCTTGAATTATATGGTCTCGATTTATTACACTCTTTTTTTTTTTATAAGAATATCTTTTATAAGAATACCAAGGCTGAAATTTGCGAAATTTCAAGAATATGTTAAGAATAAAGCCGGGGCTGAGATTTTGAAAAGGATAGATATAATTTTGTGTGTTGAAACATCTGTAAATACAATACAATTTTATGTTTTTAACTTCACCGTATAAAATTATTCCTTTATCTGAACGGCGAAACTAGCCAACAAAACGAAAAAACCTGCACAAGCTATATAGCAAAATGTTCAACGCTAATGAAAGTTCGATGAACGGTACATGTGATACATATCTACAGTATTCAGCACAAAAGACATAAACTAAACCGCAAAGAAGTATTATGATAAATTCTTTCTTTTTTAAATAACAAAACCTAGGGAAAACAGATCTAGATACCAAACACTTGTAATTGATACCCCAATAAATTCTAAAACGGAAATGTTATAAGCTATAATTTAAGAATAATACAAGAAAATTTTCATCCTAAAATCGGCAGAAAAATAAGAATATTTAGCCTGGGCCGGAAAAACAATATTCTTATATATATATATATATATATATATATATATATATATATATATATATATATATATATATATATATATATATATATATATATATAAAAGGGTGTACAAAAACACCACTCATAACATTTTGGACATGGAGAAAGGTCTTATCATAGATTATGGGTTGCAGCTTAGAGACAGGTCTAACAAAAAAGTAATGGGCATTTGCGATAATTTGAAAGAATCATTAAGTAATAGGAGAAGAAACAGACTAGATAAACCTTACGACATTATTCAGACGGATAATAAAGAGGAACATTTAGCCGATACAACAATGAGAATCAGGGAAATTCTTGACACGCCCTTAGCTCCTTCTTGCTCGCAAATCGATTAATTTCTTAACGATGTAAGAGTTGAAGTGGATAACAAAAGAACTTTAGTTGAAGATCTAGGACCTGAAGAGAACCTCCATGGTATAAAGCCGCTTTCCATTGAATCCTCGTTAATATATAGATTTAGCCAAGCCTAAAAGCGGAGCTCCTTGGTTATTTATTCTTACTGCCTGTAGGGTTAGTGAAAATAAAAGGTTTCGAATTGTCCGCGTTTTGGTGTTTCCGGTTGCTGCTTAATTAAATCATTTTCTTTGCTTTCTTCCATTCTATATAAAAATTCATTGTCTAACTAGTGAATTCCACGGTAAATTTACGCTAATTAACAACTATTCACCGAAGTGGAGGTGGGCTAAATATCCACCACTAGCCACCGATACTGAGGTGAATAGTTGTTTTAGTACTATATACTAAAACAGTGAGATAATACAGCACAAAAATATGATTTGAACTCGTTTATTCCTGCAAAGATTACAACATTTTCGGGCGCAAATTCCGCACGAATTGCTCCGAGGTGAATATCAAAGAATATCCGGAGTTTGAATAGCCAATCAGCGTGCGCTTTCAACGCTATCCACTTTTTTAGCATATACTAAAAACCGATATCGCATGAATCACGAAGCGACCAGTACGATATCGGTTTTCGAGTGAAATTTACTTTGGAACTCACCAGTTTAGTAATGAGTTTTTCTTGAACCGCATGAGTTTTAAAAGAAAACAAGCACACCCTCAGCGAGTGAATGGGAAAGTGAAAAACATTTCAGATTCAACCGTCAATAGCCAACGAATAGGCATCACGCTAAGATTAGAAATTGTCAAAAAACTTTGTCAATTCAAGGTCAAAAAAAGAGTTTTAATAATGTACTTTATACCACTTTATCTCTGAAAACGAGATCATTCACATTTTGATGTATTTCACTAAAACCAGGACCCCATCCTGGAGCGTGCAACCTCCATACAGCGTCTGTGAAACGGCGTTTTCACAAGTAGGTTTATTTTTAGACTAGCCCTTCTCGCGAATTAGGTCAAAAAACAAAGTCAGTTACGGTTCGGTGACCCTATGACGTCAGCTTAATTTCTTGTAATTGGTCATCGGACTCCTGTGGGAGTCTCATTAGCAAGAAATTCAATCTAAAAATAACCTTACTTGTGAAAACGCCGTTGCACAAGTATAGTTAAGTTACACGCTCCGGGTGATGGGCTCCTGCTAAAACACGCCAGCCTGGCTTGGAACAAGAATCGGCAAAATACGGCAATGCAACCAAGAAAGGATGAACTTCAAACAAGATCCACCCCAACACTAAATTACCTTTAGGTGCTTTAAACAAACTTCTGAAAACACAATCTAGTGAAATTTCCTCCTAGTTTTACGCGAACTCATTGCGATTACGTGTTTATAACATAAGGGCAAAATTTGCTTGTCACGTGTCACTTGTTCGCTAGCATTTTACAGCAAAACAAACAGGTACCTATGTTGATAATTGTTATTTAATTCCAGTTGAGAAAAAAAATGCGAGTTTCATTCCTGAACAAAGGAAAAACCGATTAAACCACTTTTTAAAAATACGCAACCACTTTAAATAACGCATCCGTAAAAATAACTGTTTTGTGCCCAAGGAAAGAATTTGTGGAGTAACTTCTTCCACCAAGTATGATTAACGGGTATTCTGTTTTGTCGTTGTCGTTCTCTTTCTCTGTCCTTTCGTTTCTGTTGTAGTCATAGGTCCTCCAGGCATCATGCAACCTTATCAGAGCTTCTAAAGATATCCCAAAAACTGCAATACAGAGAAAAAAGCAGTTCTAAACAAATTAAAAATAAGCACTCAGCTTTACGTTTGTATCCCTCCGATGCTTGACTTTAATAACTCTGTAGCCACCAGTGCGGACCACAGCTATCATATGTCAAACTGGATTGAAACCCGCGAAAAATGCAGAAAGAAAACATTTTCCAAACCTTTTTCCACCTGAACACGAAAAGCGTTGACTGTTTAAGAACTATGGTTGATGTAGTATGGCCGTGTAGCCGCGTCGAACCACAGAAAGCGCATAAGCACATAAGCCTCGTTTATGTTTAGGTGAGTTAACTGGGGTTGAGCCTGCAATCCAATCGAAAACCAGTACCTTGTCAGTGGTCAACTTAAAAAAAAAACAGCTGACCTCGGTGAGCTCTAAGCTTGAGCCCACGATGTGGTCACGTGTTACTGGTCAGCGGATACCTTGTTTTCACAGGAGTCAATACACCTTATTCCAAAATGGCTGCCAATTTAGTATTCTTTTGTTTGATTGCAAATTTGCACTTTTGGCCTCTTGAGTTTAAATATTTTTTTCAATTTTACGTTTGATAGCGAGGTCAAGAGGACCAATTTCCAAGGAAACAAAAGAATACTAAAATGGCGGCCATTTTGGAATAAGGTGTATTGATCTTAACATGGATGTCCAATATCAAAGATGTATGGATTAAACTAGCGTGATACTGGTCACATTGGCATACATGGATGGGTGGACGTACGGAAGTACGGACGTATGGAGGGACGGTCGATGATGTCATGGCTATAAAACCAAAATGTCTCGCATCCATGGCATGGGTTACCATATTTTGTTAACTATGGTGCTCCTTATTTTTCTAATCCCTGAGAAAGGCAAATTTTAGGCAAACTGAATTGCAGGGTTTTGTATCTGCTCTAAACGTTAACGGGAAAATAGATTCATCTCGGGAACAGGAAGACTTGCCGCCACTCAAAAAGTAAGGTGATCCCTTTCTTATAAAGAGGAATCCCTTTGAATAATATCCTTTGCAATAAACGAAAGAAAGTCCAAAAAATAAATAAAACTATAAATAAAACCAGATTACATACATATATACTTTATTTATTTCTTTATACACTGTAAAATCTTCAGTATATATTAATATAAGTTTTATTAAAAACTACACTGTTTTACAAGAATGCCGTGTGGGAGCCCGACTAGCAGCTACTATCTAGTTGGTCAAATTCCGTTTTAAAATATCCGAAGTAGTCTGATTTTCGCAATCTGATGGGCAATCTGTTCCATAACAGTGCTCTACTGTAACAGGACGCTTGCCGTAATTTGTGCGCGGCATAGGCAACTCAAGTTTAGCCTCTGAGTCTCTCTTAAGTTGTATTGCGTACTGCGGGCACTAAATAAGTTCTGGAAGTTCGTTGAGGTGAGTACTTTAATTGTTTTAAACATTAATATGGCTTTAAGCTTTTGCCGGCGTGTGATAAGATCATCCCAATTTAACAGATTTAAAAGGAAACTGGCGCTTGTGCCATAACTGGACCTGGTAATCTCCCTGAAAGCCCTATTTTGAAGTTTTTGAAGTTTATCACTGAAGGTTAAGTTGCAGTCACCCCAAACGGAGTTACAATACTCAAAATGGGGTAAGACCAACGCTTGACAGATTTGGAGGGCAGTGCGCTCCGAGATGTATGGTCTTATACGTTTAAGGGCACCTGTAGCTGCTGAAGATATCTTCTTGTTAAGTTCACCCATATGATTAGACCATGACTGAGGTGTTCGTCAATTATCACGCCAGTGATTTAGCTTCTTTAACTTTAGTGATTAATTTGGCATGGATCTCAATGTTTATCTGATCGTCAGAGAATGAATGTAAACGTTGGTCTCACCCGATCACTATAAATTCGGTCTCCACAACATTCAAACTCAGTTTGTTGGAAACAAGCCATAGATTGAGACTTATTAACTCCGAGTTTAAACCATTCTTAAAATCAGTCAACATGCTGGTAGCAAAGGTTATGTTAGTATCACCAGCAAACATCCTTGAGGAGGTCAACGTAAGGCAATTTGGCAGATTGTTGATATAAACTAGGAACAAAAGTGGTCCAAGGTTGCTACCCTGTAGGATGCCACAACAAAACGGTGCGGCATTAGTCAACTGCCCAGCAAGGCTACCTCTTTGGCTTTGGTGGAGAAGATAAGACTTGAACCACTTACACTGTAATACTGATTGTGCCAATACCATATATACGGAAGTTCCGTAAGAGAATATTATGATCAATGGTGTCAAAGGCCTTTTAAGATCGATGAAAATTACACCATTGACAAGGCCATTGTCAATATTAATCGACCAGCTGTTTGCATTCTCAACGTACCAGCGCAGTAAGAGTACTGTGTAACGATCGAAATCCAGATTGACAGTGGCTTAGTCACTTATGTCCAGAAATATACAATATATCGCCAACAATTTGACAATTTTGGCAAATATGTGAATTCTTGTCAAAATGCCAAATGTATGTAAATTAGTTCAATGCGTGGTGGCCAGCCATGCATGTTGGCGAATCTGGCGATTTCAGCAAATATGGCGAATTCTTGTCAAAGAAGTCTTGCTTTAAGAACTACTACTCCTCAAAGCAACAAAAAACTACTCGTTCTTAAAGCAACAAGGAACTACTATTAATCAGTAGTTTTCCTACAGGAAGGAGACTTGTTGTAGAACTAAGGACACGATATATACCTGATTGATCGGTTAAATTTCAAAAGTGGACCAAATACTCATTCGGGCCAATTTGGCAAATATTGGCCTAGCGGCAAGTTGGCCGTATTTATTTGATGAAATGTAGCACATTGCTTCCATTTTTATGCTATGTCTATGCTGGCTTAATAGAAAACTGGTTTCAGTGGGGCAAAACACAAGTTTTCAGTCCGTCATAACTTAGCATGGGCACCCTATGAATAAGCTTTTAATGCTAATAGACGAATTATCATATCTTAAAATTCAGTGAGTATGAGTTTATTTCCCCAAGCCTCCAGATGATGCCTTTTGTTAAGGACTGAATTTTAATATATCGAAATTCCAGGTCTATCAAGTAGCAATATGACTCTGGAACTAACATTTAGCTATCAAAAGAAATAAAATCTATAAAATGTAACTAGCTTTTCTTCTAACAACAAAACATACAGAAGAGGGTTTGAAGCAGAGACCTTCTTTCATTAACTGATCTCAAGCCACAAATAGCCATTTCAAGCCTTGATCGGATTGCATACAACGGGAGACTACAATAAGTGGACACACATTGGGTATTCTTGCTGTAAATTATTTCAATAACATTTTCAAATTGCTGCATTAATAGGACGTTTTCAACCAACCTCTAGGGACACCAATAACAATAGGGAAATGTACGACTTCTGGTGGACGAACAAAAGAAGCTAATGAGAGATCTTTTGTTTTCGTCCACCGACATGGCGGCAATGACGTCACGTGAGAACCTCCTATTAATAGGCCAGTTTCGTATTCTAACGGATGGACTTGATCTAGCATGAAATGGAGGCTAATGCGGTCAAATTAATTTCCATTTGAAAAGATTTGCCCGCATTAGCCTCCATTCCATGCTAGATCCAGTCCAGCCGTCAGAATTCGAAAATGGTCTATTGCAGTAGTATTACGCGCCCTTTCTACTCTCCGATTTCTTAACTCACAGAGGTTTACAATGTAAAAAATAAAATATTCTGGTCCATATGTGGTGTCATTTTGCCATACTGTGACAGCCAAGAAATTGTCTGCTCACACACTTCAGTATCAACCCAAATATGTGTTGAACGGGTGCAATCAACAAAACCAGCAAAACTTGATTATACTACTTCATGGATATATTTCTTATTAGATAGTACACACATTGCTCAATGAAAAAAAAATAAAGCCCTGAAATGCCACTGAAACCCCAATTTAAGACCATAACTGATGGAATATAACAAGCTTGGGCTCCATATGAAATAACTGATCTTAAATAATCCATGCCCCAGATCATATGATATCTGTGAGGGAGGACTTTCCAGGGAACCGAAATAGGCCGCTTTCGAATGTAAACACTTGTGTTTCCTCGTTATCTCGGCCACGACTAACATTGAGGAAATGTTAGAGAGTTGGGTAATAGTTAGGTTACGGTCTCGCAGTGATATGTGTACCCTCGTGATATGTGTATCCCCGCACGCATATCACTAGTGATATGTGTACCCCCGGTAGGGGTACAAAAGTATGATATCTGAGAGGGAGGACTTTTCAGGGAACCGAAATAGGCCGCTTTCGAATGTAAACATCTGTGTTTACATAGTGAACCATAGTGAACCCATTCCAACTGGATATGTAGCGATTCACAGCCAAAACAGGCTCAGCAGAACGTCGCGCACATGTTCAAGCTTAGCAGTGATCAAAGTTTTCTTCTATAAATGCTACTTTTGGGCGGAGATATCCAGCTTAATCCTGGGCCAAATTGGAAATATCGCTGTGGGATATGCAATAAGGCAGTTAAAAGAAATCAGAAAGGGATACAATGTGATCATTGTGATTTGTGGTATCATACAAAGTGCTGCTCCATTGGAGACGAGATGTACCAGATCTTAGCTAATTCGTCTTGTACCTGGATATGTGTGGATTGCGGGCTACCCCTATTTTTTCTGACTCGCTATTTGAGACCTCATTAGACCCATTTAACTCCTTTTCCTCTCTGGAATCATTATCACAGGAATTATCACAGCAGTCATCTTTTACCACACC
>NC_090873.1:37088786-37101286 GCF_036669935.1 Montipora foliosa | reverse complement strand
TTGATCCGACGTGGACTGGCGGTCCGAGTCAGTTGATCCGGTCCGACTTTTGTATCTGCCTCTGCAAAAGGCCAACGAGGGCTCTTTTCATGAAATGTCACGTTTTATAAACGTTTCCGTTTATGACTTCGCGGATCTGCCACACTGACTGTTTATTGTTCCGAGCGCTCTGCGTATGATCTTTCACAGATTTCTGACTTAACCGTACAATTAAAAAAATAAAAACTAAAAATTGATCAGTAATCAGGGGGCATAATTGAAAAATTGCAAACGTTCTCTGGTTAAAAGTTTTTAAAAAACTCTGAGCTTTCGATTGCCAGTCTGCAATTTTCAAAACGTGAGGTGTAAAAAGCGAAGGTAAAAATATATATGTACAAAAAGGTGAGAAAATAACGAACAAATATAAACAACAACAGGAATTTGCGTCTCCCAAATCAAGACCTCCACCAGATCGGCAAACAAACGTTGTCTATAAAATCCCCTGTGCGGACTGCACATGGAATTACATTGGAGAAACGAGTAGATGCTTACACACTAGAAAAAGGGAACACATATACGAAACGCCAAAGTTTTTAAAAGTGGTTCCAATGTTGCCAGCTATGTGTGGCTCGAAGGCCACACTATTGATTTTGAAAATGCACGCGTCATCGACAGAGGCAATTCACGCGTAAGAAAAACGCTGGAATCCTGGCACACTGCAATTACTAGCCAGGCAGACAATAATTCTAAGCAGCTGCCAAGACAATATTCAATTTTATTGTTATCTTATCCATCACAAGTATTTCTTGTATTTATTTATATTCGTTCGTTATTTTCTCACCTTTTTGTACATATATATTTTTACCTTCGCTTTTTACACCTCACTTTTTAAAGATTGCAGACTGGCAATCGAAAGCTCAGTGTTTCTTAGAACCTTTTAACCAGAGAACGTTTTCAATTTAAAAAAAAGGCACCGAAGCAACATCTCCCGGCCATTTGGGGCAGCGCAAGCAATGCTTTCTAGGTTTTGGTTACGTTAGGAAATTAAGATCGTTATTTTAGTGGAGCTCCGAGCGCGCCGCAAAATAGCTAAGAAAATATGGTAACCCATCGATGTGAGAAAATTTGGTTTTATAGCCATGACGTCATGAACGTCTGTACGTACGTCCGTCCGTCCACCTCTCCATGTATGCTAATGTGACCAGTGTCACGTAACCATATTACGGGCTCAAGTTTAGAGCTCATCGAGGGGCAATACCCCAGTTTACACTATAGCTACAACAAGTTGCAAAAATAGTGGAGACACTTTACCTTTTTGGGGCGTTATTAATTTCGCTATTATCTCTCACACTGCAGCGCCCCTCCCCCCCCCCCCCCTTTTCAGTGTTGCTAGCAAGACAAAAAACTGTTGGGAACTTAAGCAGTCAACATTGAAAGGGGGAGAGGGGAGAGAAAGTGGGAAAGGTTTAAATTCTAGATACGGCCGGCATTGGAAGCTAGAAAAGGTGTTTTTTAATGAAAGTGTCTCAACAATTTTGCAACTTGTTGTAGTTTACAGCATACATCTTTGATATTGGACAAATTTTATTGGACATCAATGTTATGGTGAATTGACACCTGTCAAAACAAGGTATCCGCTGACCAGTATCACGTGACCATATCGCGGGCTCAAGTTAGACTTTATCGAGGCCAGCTGGTTTTTTTTACGTTGACCGCTGACCCTGGACTGGTTGATGTCAAGCCAGGTCAAACACTGACATTCACACCTGAACGAGGCTTAATTTTTTGCGCTCCTTCTGTGGCTCGACGCGGCTACACAGCCATGCTACGTCAGCAAGCCTCTTGACAGTCCATGCTTTTCGTGTTCAGGTACGGTTTGGAAAAAATATTTTCTTGCATTTTTCGCTGGTTTCAGTCCAGTTTTAACATAATATAGCTGTAGTTATTCAAGTCAAGCATTGGAGGGATATAAACTTAAAGCTGAGTGTTTATTTTTAATTTGTTTAGGGCTGCTTTTTACTGTGAATTGCAGTTTTATGGGTTTAGTCGTTTTTTCCTTTGTTCAGGAAAGAAACTCGAATTTTTATTGTTAACTGGAATTAAATAACAATCATTTGTACTCTTTTTGGACAGAAATAATCGATCTGTTGCTGGTTTGTTTGGCCTTAAAATGCGAGCGAACACGAAGTTTTTTTACTCCGCTTGCTTAACTGTTTTTCGATGTGCCTCGACAGTGACAAGAATTTTGCACTTATGTTCTATACATGTAATTGCAATGAGTTCTCGTAAAAGTACAAGGAGAAATATCACCAGCTTATGTTTTCAGAAGTCTGTTTAGAGCACGTGCAGGTAATTTGTTGGAGATCTTGTTTGAAGTTTGTCCTTTCTAGCCGATTCTGGTTCCAAGCCAAGGTGGCGTGTTTCAATGAAATACATCGAATTGTAAATGATCTGGTTTTCAGAGATAAAGTGGAATAAATAAAGTACATCAATAAAACTCCTTGTTCGACCTTGAACCGACAAAGACGATCTGTCACATCACGAGCTATAGCACGTCTGTGAGTTCTGATTTTAGCGTGACTCCTATTCGCTGGCGTTTGACAGTCGACTCTCAAATGGCTTCTTTCCTTATCCGTTCGCTTGCTGAGGATTTGGTTCTTTTCTTTTACAACTCTTGCGATTTAAGAAAAATTAATGCGCTGGAAAACCTGCGCTGGAAAACCGATATCACTCTCATCCCTTCGTGATTCATGCGATCAGTCAGTTTTTCAGGTGTAATTAACCGTGGAATTCAATAGTTAGGCAGCGAAGAAAATGTTACATAATTAAAAAAAGCGGACAGTTCCAAAGCCTTTTATTTTCGCTAATCCTACAGCCAGTAAAAATAAACAAGCCAGGAGCTCCGCTTTTAGGCTTGGCTAAATCTGTTTAGTAAATTTGCAGCTCCGACTATTGCATTTCTAGCTTTTTGATTTGTTAAAAAACTCCGACTATGAGCCAATAGTCGAAGTTTTACGTCGTATGGAAAATAGTGCCCCAAGATCCTCTTTCCGGACGCTTTGTAAAATTGTGGAAATAGAAATCGGCGGCAAAACCCGGTTTGAGAATTTACTAAAACAATTATTTCATTCGCCCTTGTCAGGATATGGAGTGATTATAACCAACTCGCGCTACGCGCTCGTTGGTTATTTTATCACTTCATATCCAACTCGGGCTCATGGAACAATTGTTATATATTACTTTTCTGGCCCTATTCGCAATAGCGTAAGACTTCTTTATTTTGACAAAGATTCTGTCATCCCCAACGCTCAAATGCGCATGGTCTGTCGCGTCTTCACAAAGTTCCGGATGAAGAATTTCTTCAAAAACACTGCCGACAAAAGGCAAAAACTGGACAAACTATTAAAGTGTTTTTTTTTTTGTCAATAATCTGTTGTAGAGGAATATTTCTTTTTCTCAGAGTAAGGTTGAGAGAAAGATCGCTCATTTTAACCAACTACAAAGTACAAATTTTCTTTACAGTCTGTCTTTAGTTGGGATGTTAGCTTACAAACAAAAATTGACAGGATATAAATGTCGGTTCTCGTTTTGTCAATTGTAAGAAAATTCTAAATTTGTCCGGTACTGGACAGGCCCTTAACGTATTTTTTTCTGAAAAGAGATTTGTTGCAAGCATTTGCTCTGAATGACAGACGACCAAGGCTGACCACGACAACGATTGTTTCAAGACGTACGACCATGGCTTTTGCCGTCAAACTTTGCACGAGTTCTGATGTGAAACTTTTGCGGTGATTGTCTGACTACATACGACCATGGCTTTTGCTGTGAAACTTTGCACCAGTTATGGTGTAATACTTTTGCGGTGATTGTCTGACGACACACGACCATGTCTTTTACTGTGAAACTTTGCAGTAGTTCTGGTGTGAAACTTTTGCGGTGATTGTCTGACCACATACGACCATGGCTTTTACTGTGAAACTTTGCACCAGTTCTGGTGTAATACTTTTGCAGTGATTGTCTGATGACACAAGACCATGTCTTCTGCTGTGAAACTTTGCACCAGTTCTGGTGTAATACTTTTGAAGTGATTGTCTGACGACACAAGACCATGTCTTTTGCTGTGCAACTTTTCACCAGTTCTGGTGTGAAACTTTTGCGGTGATTGTCTGACCACACACGACCATGGCTTTTTCTGTGAAACTTTGCACCAGCTCTGGTGTGAAACTTTTGCAGTGATTGTCTGACCACCCACGACCATGGCTTTTGCTGTGAAACTTTGCACCAGTTCTGCTGTGAAACTTTTGCGGTGATTGTCTGACCACATACGACCATGGCTTTTGCTATGAAACTTTGCACCAGTTCTGGTGTGAAACTTTTGCGGTGATTGTCTGACCATGTACGACCATGGCTGGCATTCTTAGCTTGTTATTACCTTCTCATCGTTACTTCTCGCGAAAGAGATTAATTGACTGTGCATTCTCGGCATGTGATTACCTCCTCGTCGTTACTTTTCACCGCGAAAAAGATTAATTGAGTGTGCATTCTTGGCATGAGATTACCGCCTTATCGTCAGCATCGTTACGTTTCGCGAAAAGGATTAATTGACCGCGCATTTTTGGCATGTGATTACCACCTCATCGTCAGCATCGTTACGTTTCGCAAAAAGGAGAGGGTTTCCAGTTGATTGAAACAGCAACATTAATTTTCGCGCGAACGTCCTTAAATGCCTAGTTGTTATAGTGCAACACCACTGGAAAAAGAAACTATACTAACATTTTGACTCTGTGTTCGTTGCGTTTTTATTTGTTTACGTGTCATCTTCATCGCCCTGCAACTACTTCCCAAGTTTACATTTTAGCGAGGACCTCTATTTCGAGAAACTGTAAGTACAGTTTATTATTATTATGATGCAGTAAAACTATCTGTATGCACAGTGTTATAAAGCGACACAGGGCGCTAAGCGTAACCTGTGCGCACAAAAGAAACTTAAAAGGAATAACCAAATGAGTAAAAAAAAATAATAATAATAATAAAAATATAAAAAAATAATAATAATAATAATAAAAATATATATATATATATATATCTACATGACTAAAAACTATAATCTAGGCATATAAATGTCTGTAATTTCTCTCGTTCTTCGTGGCTGATAGTCAGCATTGTTCAACAGTATTTCAGTCTAAGCACCCATTTTAAAAAGGTTAGCTTACATGAAGTAATTGGCCATCACAACACTAATTGAAAGCTAACCTTTTTCAAATGGGTGCTCCATGGATTAGGGCTCCGCGCTTTATCCTCTCCCAATATAACATCATGTTTGGATAAGTACTGGACCGAGGACACCATAGTGTACCCTTCTACATTTAGTGTCGATGCTTGATAAGAGAAAGAAATACAAGGCCCAGCCTTCAACCGACACACTTTTCGACCGTTTGCTTTTGTTATGGAAATTCACATTGCTTACCACAGTGATTTGATTGCGTGAATTTCGGCTTTGGCAGGACATATATGCATATTGTTCCACGGCACGCAATGTCTGTCGGTTGAAGGTGGGCATTTAGAGGGCCTGTGTCACGACATTGCAGGCTTCCAATTTCTTTAGTGTTAACAATTACTCACTTCAACTTGCTACGGAACTTTTGTTTGTTTGTTTGTGCTGTTTTGTTCGAATCTCCCCTCAATGTTTTAAGTTGTTTGATTTTTGTTTTTCTTCCAGTCACTAAATTTCGTGACACACCCCCCTTGTAGCTTAGTCTGAGCTTATCTCAAACCATATATGTAACAAATGCACTTATTTATTAATTTTTTTTGTTTTTTCTCCGATTTTTGGATGTTCTTGTGTCTTTCCTCTTTCTTTTTCTTTTCTGTTCTGCACTGGTCCTCTCGTTGTCACCCTTGTCGCTTTCATCATCATCCTCATCGTTTCCTTCTACCTCTCCGTGTGCCTTTTGTTCTTCTATTTTTTTTTTATAAAAGAGATCGGAATTCGTTACATTGTTATTTTCATCTCCATTAACTTTTCAAAGGTCTTATTAAACATTATCGCCCAGATTGGGTCCAGTTGGAGTTTGGATATTTCGAAATGGTTGATTACTAACATTGAGGATGACCTCAAAAGAGATCAACGGTAAATTTCACCTGGTATTTTCAGTCCCTTAAAAAACAATGGTACTGCAACAGGATCACATTGGGTATCCCAGTGATTATACTTAAACTATATACAAAGGACTGACACTTTAGGACATGCATGTCGAGAAAAAAATACACGCTTACATTTAGGGGAAGTTTCTATGAATGAAGGAAAATTATCACCATCAAAAATATTAAGAAGTCTGTGCAGAGCTTAGAGATGTTCTTACCTTGCAATGTTTCAGAGAGTTCTTCATCTCGGTTACTTTCAAAGTTTCCCTTGAATGACACCTGCAACGAAACATAGGTGGAGGGAAGTATGCTACTCATAGGGCCATCAAGACTTAATAAGTAGCATACTTCCCTCAAAAGATATGAGGAATATGTAGCCTAGTTGGTTTTGAAAAGTATTGAAAATAATTACTTTTACTGTGTGATGCAAAACCACTTCCCAAGGAAAATTTTTATGTTTTATGTATTTGTTGTTAAGATAATTATATGAAACTTTGACCACTGAACATATGTGTGGATTGCCACGGTTGTGGCATAGCATTTCATACAGAATGGCAATTCATTTTGGACGGTTTTTTGAACACTCTTATCAATTATTGACTTGCTTGTTGTGAAGTAATTTAAATGATTTCTATGAAGAGTTAGTCATTCAGCATTACACTCACTTCGTAAGAACTTGGTCACAAAGGCCCTGGCTCACGAAGAGCCTGGTCACAGAGGTCCTGGCTCAGTTAGGAAACGAGTCATCGAAAAGGTTACATTCCTAAGAACCTGGTCACAAAGGCCCTGGCTCACGAAGAGCCTGGTCACAGAGGTCCTGGCTCAATTAGGAAACGAGTCATCGAAAAGGTTACATTCCTAAGAACCTGGTCACAAAGGTCCTGGCTCACGCAGAGCCTGGTCACAGAGGCCCTGGCTCAATTAGGAACCGAGTCATCAAAAAGGTTACATTCCTAAGAACCTGGTCACAAAGGTCCTGGCTCACGAAGAGCCTGGTCGCAGAGGCCCTGGCTCCATTAGGAACAGAGTCGTTGAAAAGGTTACTTTCCTAAGAACCTGGTCACAAAGGTCCTGGCTCACGCAGAGCCTGGTCACAGAGGCCCTGGCTCAATTAGGAACCGAGTCATCAAAAAAGTTACATTCCTAAGAACCTGGTCACAAAGTTCCTGGCTCACGCAGAGCCTGGTCACAGAGGCCCTGGCTCAATTAGGAACCGAGTCATCCAAAAAATTACATTCCTAAGAACCTGGTCACAAAGGTCCTGGCTCACGAAGAGCCTGGACACAGAGGCCCTGGCTCGATTAGGAACCGAGTCATCAAAAAGGTTACATTCCTAAGAACCTGGTCACAAAGATCCAGGCTCACGAAGAGCCTGGTCGCAGAGGCCATGGTTCCATTAGGAACCGAGTTATCGAAAAGGTTACATTCCTTTGAACTTATGCATCTCTCTCGCATTGAGCCATATTCTGTATTTTCCTAAACCCTAACCCTGTACAGAACCCGTGTGGATATCTTCTGTAATTCATTATTAATATTTATATTAATAACATAATGTCAAAGTGGTAATATGATCAAATTTTTACACCTTTTTGAGTGTATCGCATAGAATTCCATGAAAGAACAAAAACACCATTTACTGTTTGCAAACATCTTCATTAGTTCCGGAGATATTTAATTTTGAAAAATGGGTAAAATATGCAAATGAGATGACTGATGAGGTTATACACTCGAATAATTTGCAGCGCGGACCATTGAAACTTGGTAGTCTAATATTTCTACAGGAAACACACCTATGGCTATGAAAAATTGTTCCCAATGGCAACTCACTCTTTTTCAGTCCCCACCCACTTGATTTCAATATGTTTTTTATATTCAGCTTGAAAAATGTTAAACAAGGCCACAAACTCGAGCTAACATATTTATATGCTTGCTGGATCATAGATATGAAATGAAGTGCTGTTAGCAAATATCAAAATGGAACACCAAAGGTGGCCAGAAAAGCTTTTAATATGGGGGAGGTCTGGAACCCAGTATGATTCCATGGTAACAGAACTGTTAAGCTCATATTGTGGAGAACATTTAGTAGAATCTTATTGGAAAAAATCCAAAATTTCTGATACAAATTTGCTGGGATAGACCACTTGACTACTTGTTTATGTTTCGAAATGGCTTAGATAGGAAAGATGCGATTTTCGTCATAATATAATACCACTTCAATATTCATTACATTTCAACCTTTTCCTCTTTGGCTCTTGTTGCAGTAGATAACTTTTGGGGAAATTTTGAAAACGTCAGCATGTGACTAAGATTTTAAACAGAGACACCCTTGAAGCTGACTTGTAACTTTTCTTAGATTGTTACTGAACACCTACTGTTGTTTGTAGCAAATGACTCATTTCCTCAGTACTCTAAAATAAAATAAAATAAACAACCATCACCATCAGGTATCATTATAGTTGTAATTGTAACTCAGTGTGATTAAAGCAAAGAATTTGATGACTTTAGTTACACTGTAAACTGAAAAACAATTATCATAATTATATGATGTAGTAGTCTTGAATTTTGACCACCGGCCCGTTGGCTTAGTTTGTTGAAAAATGGGCCTCCATGCAGGACTCCATCCACACCAAAACTGGGGGTCTTTCAGTACATGAGAAGAAAGTGCTGCCTTTGTGATAATATCTAATCTTCTCTCATAAGTACTTTTAAGTCAGTTGCCAGATTGGTGACATCATCAGTGGTTCAGCTTGATGATGGAACACAAAAACAGAAAACAATGTATATCTGAAATTGTAACAGCGATGATTATTCAACTTTGGCATGAGTAATAACCCTTGAGAAAGGTGCAAAATGCTGCAGAGTATCACGTAGCCATGGCAACACTTTTGGTTCCAGTCCCTTTCGCTGACTATCTTAGTGCCACTTACCCTTTCTGCTAAGTCCAGGACTTCATCCTGTTCCAGTGAATCAGAGTGCCTCACTACTTCCTTACCTCTCTGTAATGTGAAGTGGAGAGGCACATCATCCTGAGAACCAACCCAGTCATAGACTTCCTGTTTTTTTATGAATAAAAAAATAAGAACTATTTTAAAAATAATAATTAACATATTATGTCGATGATTTCATTAAGTGTACGTTTCTATTTTGTATAACAGCAATAATAATAATAATAATAATAATAATAATAATAATAATAATAATAATAATAATACTTTTCAATGTAGCCAGAAATAATAATAATAGTGGTACAAACACCAAAGAGAGAATAGAACAGAGAATAGAACATGTAAGAAAGGAAAGTGTCATCACCATGGCGGTTGCCACCATTCCCATGTTATTATCATTCTGTACAGTTATACATGTTTACCTGAAAAAAGGCCTTTTTTGAAAAAAGCCTTGCCATCTTTTTTCCGCCATTAAAACGGATAACGATTTTAATACCATTTTGTAAACAGTCGTCTGGTTCGGGACAAACTCTGCTTTTGCGGAAGCCCTTAATCTGTTACAAAGCAAAAACATTACCTTTTTAAAAGACAGAAGAAGCCGTCATGTATTAAATAGTATACTTTACATTATAAATAAAATTTGAGTTTGTGAACAAAGAAAGGTAAGCACATCAGCTAGACAAAGTCATAAACAATAAGTAATAATCTGTATAGTTATGTTATGAAAGCAGTTAGGGTATAATATTGTTGCCCTACCAAAGATTTCAGTTCTCCTTTACCACTGTTGCTGGTGATGGTGGAGGTGCATTTGGCAGTGCTGGCTGTGCTGCTGCTGGCTGTTGTCCAGAAGGGTGTGTGCATACTGCTACTGCTGCTAGTGGTGCTGCAAGTTTCGCGTGCTGCTGTCAATGCCACCTTCAAAGTAGTTATTGGACATTAACAAGATTTTTTAATGTTTTGAAATACATTTAACTAATGCGGCAACAAACTTCTTGAGTTTTTTCTGGAGTAATAATGATAACGGTAATGATGATAATGATAATAATGATAATGATAATAATAATAATAATAATAAGAAGAAGAAGAAGAAGAAGAAGAAGAAGAATAACCATATTATTATCATTAATTTTGCATACCTGGAATTGCAAATCTTGTTCATTGCGAACCTGCCTCCATTCTTCTAACCTTTTCCTGTTATAAGAGAAAACTATTAGTCTAGTAAGTTGTAAGTTCTTTACTTTGTATATCTTCCAGTAACTTTTTTTTTTTATGACTCAAAACAGATTATTTATCATTCTCCTACCGTTCGTCTTTTACAGCATTGCTCAAGTCTTGAGCCATTGTAAAGGACTCAACAAATCGTTCCTCTTGTAAGTCGGCCTCTGAAATTTCAGGTGTAATTGACACAGATTCAGTTGCTACAGTTACATTCAACAGTCTAGAGTAATCATAGAAGGGTTGAAAAAGTCTGTCACCTTCTGAAGTCAAAGTTTTGATTCTCTGTAAATTTCCTTCACTTGACGAGATTCAATAGCCCTCAATATGAAATCAGTTACTAACCATTAAATATTTCCACGCATTGTGGCATATTCCGGCTGTGGCATGGTGCCAGCACAAGCACGGTAGATTCAGCAGTTTTCAAGCCGTATTTCAGTTTTGCTGAAATTTGAAAATCAAATGAGACGAGATTTAACCTTTTTAATTATCTGAAACATTTTAATTAAAGTGTACTTCTTTCTCTGTCTGTTTTCACAGAACAATAACAAACTGAACCTGGAGGTGCAATGTGTACCTTTCTCTGATTCTGCACCCTTGTGTTCTGCTATCCACAAGTAACAGTTCCTTGAAACCTTGTTCAGCAGACTGAAAGCACATAAAACAAAGTTAAGGTAAATTAAAGATAGATTTAATGCTACATTAGTGTGTGACGTGTTCACACTTATGTATTAATTTCAACACCTCACCCTTACAAGGGGTTACAGCACAACTTGCCTAACAACAGCCCATGCAACGGTGCTTAACTTACAACTGTGTGAACTTTGCAAGGAGGCATTAACTGTCAGTCAGATTCACACATCCTGAATGGCGGACCATTTTTTAAAAAAACTTTGTTAGGTGGCCACAGTAAGGTGCGTTGCACTGTAATAATATTTGTAACCCATGTTCCTTATTGTTAGAAACTAAAAGATGTGCATAAGCCACTTTGATGTGCTTGTTGTTTTTAATTTACAAGTATTGTGCTTTGTGCGTTTTAGTCTTTTCTTTGTATGTGTCTAGTTAAATTTTTGTCTCATGAATATTTAAGCTAAATAAGTCACTTAATCAACCACATTTTATGAAATAGCAACACAATAAGAGGAATCAGTAATTCCCACCTAACCAATTTTCTCTTGCTGGGAATAGGGCAGTCAAAGGACAAGAGCACAGCCACCATAATCATCATGTCCTCTGTACCCTGCCAAGTGAACTAAAAAGAAAAGAGGAAAACCAAAGAAGACACATGCACTGTTACAGTATCAACTTAAGATCTCAAAATGCTATTATGCATTCAGTGATTTGCAACTTACCTCTTCAAATGTATTTGTTAGGAATGGAAGAGTTGCATTTTCGCCTCCCTCTTCCAAGGCTTCAATGCACTTTAGGACTTCAGTTGTCCTACTCAAAACATTCTCATCTGCACAAAGGTGATGTGTAAAAAGGAAGGCAGATTAGCAGTAAATCGAATGCTATTTGTTGACTTTTGGTTGGTAAAAGCCACAAATAGGCCACTTGCACTAAGAGGTCACGTGACCAATGCTTCCCTTAAACAGTGAATTGTAATCTTGCAGTTGCCAAAAATTGACAGAACACATAAAAATTATCTTACACGCGAAATTTGAGAGGAAACGCTTTTAAGGGAGATATTTTATGGTACTTTGATTTTTCAACAAAGTAGCATGATTTGTCTTGGCCGCCATGTTGGAGGGCATACTCTTGCCCTCCAACATGGCGGCCAAAACTACTTTTTGCTTGTATCTTGTTAAATGTTGGATAGTTGAGTTCAGATGTGCCATAAACGTTACCCAATCATCTTTTCAACATTTTCCTTGAAGTTCAAGTGCAAAATTTGTGTCAGAAAGCGGTAATTCATAATTTGAAAAAAATCAAGTTTGGGTCACGTGACCAGCTACGGACTTTCTCATTTTAAGCAAATGGTGCGGGTTTGAAAAACCAAATCACTATTATTTTGTTTAAGAGATGACCCACTAATAGTGTTTCGAAGGCAAAATCATGAAACTTTCATTTTCTTAACAACGATGTCACATGACCTCTTAGTGCAAGTAGCCTATTACTGGTATCACTGAGCATACCTGTGACAACTCCTGCCGTAGAAAAATCGTCATTAACATATCCGTCTGAAATGTCAAGGTAAATGTGTTCAGTAAAGAACCT
>NC_090873.1:37076286-37078786 GCF_036669935.1 Montipora foliosa | reverse complement strand
CAAGGTTATGACAAGGGAGAAAATGGCGATACACATTTCTCAATGCGAGAAGCAGGACATCCCCTGCCGAGACTGCGGGAAAAGCGTGACAAGGGACTCTTTGAAAGAGCATATTGATTCGCTGTGCTCGCACAAAAGAATCCCTTGTCCACTTAGCTGCGGAGCAAACTTGCCACGGTATGATATCCTCGATGTAATTTATCTTGTGTTTCATTTTGTATTAAGTGTTGCTTTGGTGACAATGTCCCTGGGAAAAAAGCGGCCCTTCGGCTCAGTGGTTTGTTCAGTTTGTTCTAAAGGACTTGTGGTACCAAAAAAAAAAGGAAAAAAAATTAAAGGAGTCCGTACACAGGATTTGAAACCGGAGCAGGAAAGTTAAAATACTTATTTGTTATCGACTAACCCTAACCACTAAAGACCTACTGACCAACAAGTTTGCCATTTGGAAGAAAAGATTATTGACTTGTACAGCCAAAACAGCTGACTAGCGGATTAAGGAGTTCATTTTTGCAAATTTGTTTTAAGTACCCATTTCAATAAACTTTTCGTCGGATAAAAATCAAGCGTCAGTTCAAATCTTACCCTGGTTTCCAGAGTTTATTTTCACGCTTTGATAAGAGCGACAAAAGAGCGAATCACGAAGTGAGTCTCGCTCCTTTCATAGCGAGAAAATAACCTCTGCAATCCGGGGTATTCAAAACTCCTATTTTGAATGGAATATTGCTGGTTTCCGGTGCCAGACCGGCTTGGGGGAGGGGGGGCGGGGCGAGCAATTTCACAGGTTTGCATAATGCGCCAAACAAAGGTCATTTCACTCTAGCAACATTTACCTTTCTGTAATCTTACCAGTATCCTCAACCTTGAGATATTTTTTCAAATTCCAAAGATTGGACAGAGATATTGAAAACCAGAGTACCAGACTCCTCCAAATGGTTAACCGCGCACACAGAATTCGCCAAAAAAGGCCTAGTAACTAAGCATGTCAGAACAAAGTCAATACTGTTAGTAGCGCAGCTAAAACACTCATTGCAAGAACATGCTACCTAAATTTAATTTATTTCTGTAGAATTTACACCTTAGTTACTAAACTGTATGAACCTATGCTCCAGAACGTGCTAAAATTTGATAATTTTTGATTGTTCCGTTGACAGTGCTCGTTTAAAAAAAGAGGCTCTTTTGTTCCAATTATGCCAAAAAATTATGCTAGCACAATCCGCCAAGTCCTACCTTCAGGCAGGCGAAGTGCTAAAAAACTTCGGGGACTGATGCACGATAACACTTCACTTGAAGCAAATTGACAATTAAGAATAATCCTTCAATTCAGGGAGGGACTTGGTTGACTGTGCACGGTTATTAAAGCGTGCTTGTTTGTCTACGTCAGAGAAGACGGCTTGACTTTGACTTTGAACTTCTCTATTTTCACAGATGTCATATGACGCTTCACATGAGTGAGTGTCAGGAAAAGGCTGTGCAATGCTCGGTCAGTGCCTGTACTACGATTTTTAAAAGAAAAGATGCCCAGGAGCACATTAGGACCGCTGCTTCGTCCCATGCTGTCCTTCAGGCAGGAGAAGTGCAAAAACTACGGGGAATGATGCACTTCAAGGTTCGATTCCATACTGATTAATAATTTAAGAACTATCAGAACAAGCACGACGTATAAACAGGAAACAAAATCTATTAACAAATTGAGATGATTTTAATAGGTAATCTGTTTGTGTACATACACTATTGAACGTTGCAATGTAAACTGAAAATCATATACATACATACTTAATTGACCACTCCCCATATTGGCTCAAATCAGGGCCAATGAAACGCAATGAACAAAACGACAGAACATAAGAACAACGGTTAAGAATCCCGACTGGCTGAAGACAAACCAGTTGGCTATTTACAAGTGCAACCGAGCAATTGAACCAGGGAATACAAGGAACAAATTCAACGAGTGTTCAGAACAAGTCTTGAACCCGGAAATTTAACTGCCTATCTCAAGGGAAGCGCCATCGGTTTTAGCTGAAACCGACAGACATATGTTTGCGGCATAGGTTAGCAATATTAACGAAATTAATTACAGTTGTATCTCGAATTATTTTCAGAGAGCCGAACCAACCTTGATTCTACAGGAAGAGGGTGTGTTCTCATTCTGCTGGAAGGCTAATGATTTGCGAAATCTTAGCGAATCAGTAGCGAGTACGGAATATCGGTGCCCAAATGGAAACCGTTGGAGAGGGTTATTAACTCTAAAAGGAGGCAGCCGCTTCCAACTGTCTCTACAACTAGTGGCGTCTGTCACACCAGTGATAGTTGGAACAAGGTTAGGCAAAAGCGATAATGATTCGAACTTCGTGCATTTGTACTATATTGACGTTGTTTAAGATGACGTAGCTAAAATTGTTTAAAGACCAAGGTTGCAGGAGTTGAAGGGTGGCTAGCACTGGACCACTGGAGAAATTACTAATCAGTGGATAAATGAATTGGTTTTGCTAGTGGTTATCGG
>NC_090873.1:37051286-37066286 GCF_036669935.1 Montipora foliosa | reverse complement strand
CTTAACAATAGAGATTTTTGTACCGTATTTCCGGTTTTTGAAGTTACACTCTCACATGAGGCTATTGTATTGTATTTTTTGGTCTTTGACCCCTTTAAAGTTTCGCTCTCACAAGCACGTCCTTGAGAGATTTTCCTCGTTTGAAGGATATGAGTGGTGGCTCTTTGAAAATTTGCCGTAGAGAAGGCTGATTTTGTATCAAGTGCCATTTTTCTAATAAAACTTTTTTAAGGTGTGGCACTCCCGGATGATACTGTGTCACAAAGGGCAAGATATCCTTTGGGTCTTCATTTTTTTGTTTCAGCGCTGATTCCATTTCTGTAAATTTAATGTCCGATAGAAGTGTCTCAATCAGACGTTTCGGATAACCTCTAGCAAGGAGACGTGATTTAAATTTGTTAATGTTCTCTTCAAAAGTTGTTTTTGAAGAGTAAGTGCGTAGGAGTCTTAGGGCTTCGCCCTTCACGAATCCTTTTTTGACACCTGGTGGGTGGCAGGAGGAACAATGGGTGTACTGAAAACGTTTGCCTTTGTATACAACAGTGTCTAGAAATGTGGCTTCAGTGTTCGAGATCTCAACCGTAAATTTTATTGTAGGGTGGTGTGAGTTTGCTTGTGTGATGAACTTGTCTATATCCTGTTTGCTGACATCCCACAAGGAAAAAATGTCGTCAATGTATCGTTCCCAAATCAGTGGCTTTATGACGCTTTTGCTAAGAATTTCTGTCTCGATGTAGGCCATGAAGATGTTTGAGAAAGCAACGGCCATTTTCGTACCCATAGCGGTACCGTGAATTTGAAGATAGTTCTTTCCGTTGAATTGGAAAGAGTTTTCTTTAAGTATAAGTCTTAGCATTTCTTTGATATAGTTGGTGGGAATTGGAGGGTTTCCAAAAATTTTCGAATATTCTTGTTATATAATAAACTTAATCCTTTTCCTATGATGACTGTAGAGTGAAGTCTTGAAAAAAGGTTTTTTCAATGTTTTATGTACACTATCATCGGTATAAAGACAGTATGACAATCAAGAGTGTTTGGAGAGCTCGATTGGTAACATCGAGCTCGATAAGCAGCAATGCTTGGTAATCGAGCTCGATAACTAAGTGTTCGAAATCGAGCTCGATGTTGTCATTGTCGAGCTCGACATTTCGAGTGCGATTGTTACTCGAGTTCGACAGGTAACTCGGATCATATTGGGTTCCTGAGTACCCGAGGCCGATCAAAAGAAACAGAGTCCCAATACAAAACCCGGATCCTACAATAACTAACGGACTCCGTAATGTTAGCAAGGGTTAAGTGGACCCCGTTTCAAGTAGTACCCCGAAGGTGGATTTATAAAGAAAAACACTCGGCGCCCGATATTCTCACTCGAGCCCCTTATTGGACGAAGGCTTCCCCCCCTTCCCTTGCAAACAAACGGACTCCGAAACCAAACATCACAGCGGATGAAAGATCGGGCCCGAAATCGGCTGCCTTTAAGCGTTTTCACTATCTCTGTTTTTTGTCTTTTGTCTTTTTGTTCTCAATTTTTTCCGAGGCGTAAGAGACATTTCACTGAAAAGAAATCCAGCAAAAGAGGGTGAAACGCAAGAAATAAAATTATTTCTTTAACTGGTCGTTATCACACCACAGGCAGCCCAAGCTCAGTTTTTATGGGAAAATGAACTTTGAGTTTATAAATGCTAAAATAACTGAGAAGCTGAGCTGAAAATGTAGAAACTGAAAGTTCACTTACGTCTACATACAGTTGTCCTCGTGTGTTCTGTGCAATCGGAGGGCAAACTTGTGTCTGTTTTAGACGGGTTTGTGGCATTCGAATTTTTACGATGCCGTTAGTTGTTATTCCCCCGGTTGTGGACAAAATACTGACCCCCAGTCCATGGTCTACCCTAAAATGGACTAACTCCTAAGAATACCATTTCGAATGAGTACTATTGAAAGAACAGAATTGATTATAAAAAAAATCATACTTTCATTGCACATACCTTGTTTATTTTTGTGCGCATGGTGACATGCAGCTAAATCCAAGAACTGCGCCGGTTTCACTTCACTTACATGATGTAATCGGCCATCACAACAATAACATTATCGAAAGCGAACCTTTTTAAAATGGCTGCTTAGACTTAAATACTGTTGATCAACACTGTTTAAAATGGGTGTTTAGGCTAAGGTAAGCCCTGTTTTAGACGTGTCTTACATATAGACAAACAGTACTCTTTTGAAATAGTATTTATAGGGTAGTCCATTTGGGTAGTCCATGGACTGGGGGGGTCGGTGTTTTGTCCAACACCAATTTCCACTCATGAAGAGAAGAAAGGCTGGTGACTTGCAGCGATCTCGTCCCACAAATTAACGGTCCGAATCTCCATAAAAGAGATCATGGGTTCAAATCCCATTGCACTCCGAACATGTCTGCCTTTTCATTTGTTGCTGTGATTATGCAAGTCTCTTTAGAAACTATTATTAAATGATAATAATTTCCGCTTAACATTTTTTTCCAGAAAACAATATTTTTTTTTTGAAAAACATGGCCAAATGTTCTTTCAATGGTAGAGACTAAAATGTAGTTTGAACTAGATCCTAAATGAAAACCACGGACTAGAAGCAAACAAAGAACTGTCAATGGCAGGAGTTGGAAAAGGGAAAAAGGTTTCAGGATTTGAAGCAAGGAACAAAACCACAGTGCACTTGAAAAGATCTTGACTCCTGTCCCTTACCCTCCCAAATATATAAAAGTAAATGTAAAGACCCACACATGTACTTCTATTGCAAGCCACTCCATTAAAGAAAGGAGTCAGGGTTCTTGTTGGACATTTTCGTACACATACACACTTAAAGAGTCAAGGTCGGCCAGCTCTGGGATAACCTATCCTCACTTTTCGTTTACTTTTCCGCTATTTTTTTTAAAACTAGGTTACAAAATGAGTTTAAAATTCGCATAGAAACCTATGCGACCTAGACCCGATGTTTCAGACGTTTCGATACTCCAGCCAATCCTTTTTCATTCATCAAAATAAATAAGGGGGGAATCAGTGAAACACTCAAGTGTTCCTAGAAATAAAATGTAGCCTTTATGGGGCAGACAACCTGCAAAAAATGCGACCAAGCGCGCGTGTACTGAAAACTCTCGCGGGATCAGTCCCTCGCTCTCGCGTGTATTTCTTGCAACCTGGATTAGGCGGTCACCCTGTATTAAGCGGTTAGTTAGCCATTCCCCGAGTGTCATACCGAGTGTGACCGCTTAATACAGATTTGACTGTATAAGGCGTTTGATTTTTTGCTCTTAGCTTCCTCTTTCATTTAAGTTGTAACGAATTAGTTTCCCAAGTGAAAACTCAGCAAATAAAATTGTTCATTTTGAATTTGTTCTTTTTACTGCTATGTCAATTGCACAGTTTCGTGGCAACAATAGGATAAGAATTAATTTAAGTTTCTTAACTTTCTTCTAATACTTCACTTCATAATTTGTATTATTTAAATTACTAGTAATTGTCAGCTCCGCACAAAACAGGTCGATAAAAAACGAATTACGTGTTATTACTTCTAACGTCCCCCCGCTCAATTTGTAACTAATAGCAATTTAATCAGCCCTGGTTAATCGTTCACGGGCGCAATACACCTTATTCCAAAATGGCCACCATTTTAGCACTTTTTTTTTTCGCTTGCAAATTAGCCCTTGTTGCCTCTTTCAATTCTTTTGAATTTTCAGCTTAAGAACGAGACAACAAGGGCTAATTTGCAAAAATTATATTGCCCAAGATAATCTTGAAGATGCGACTAGATTGGACCTGGGGCAGAATAATTCATCCATACGTTGTAAAGAAAAAGGTAATAAAAACGAAAAATACAAGAAGGCTTAGCGTTACGGTACTGGAGTATCCACTGGAAAGTGCAGTTGTAAGGTCGCAAAAAAGTTACGCATGATGACATCCGGGCCACCTCCTCTCCATTGCCGCCACATTCTTTCGTCGAGATAGACCTGAAGGTCTTCCTTTCGCAGGCCTTTCCTCCTCTTTTGTCCAAGTTTAAGATTACTCCAACTTGATTCTATTTCTTGAGTGTGAACACCAGTGCGTGGATCCACGAAATAACGAGCATGAACGACCACCCGATGTGCAGCGACATTTGGTAGCGTATTTAATCTCCTATATGCTGCCCAGTCGTCAGTGTGAACCTCTGTCCCCGGGAGAATGCATCTCTGAATTAAGGGAAGAAGAGTGCCCGCGTCCCTTCTTTCAACAACTTGAAAATACCCTCTTGATGGTGTGTACTCTGTTGTCACGATTCCGAACACCCATGAGTCCTGCCTAGCTCTCCTCCCTCTATTGTACTGAAAAGGAAGCGAAAAAGAAATTTTTTGTTTGTTATCAGTACGCAGATACAAGTAGCACGTCATGTAAATGCTTCTATATATCTATCTATCTATCTATCTATCTATCTATCTATATCTATCTATCTATCTATCTATCTATCTATCTATCTATCTATCTATCTATCTATATCTATATCTATATCTATATATATATATATATATATATATATATATATATATATATATATATATATATATATATATATACCTTTGGCTTGTGGTTGAATTTACTTTCATCGCACTTTACCACAGCACCAGGGCCACCAAACGGTATGAATGGCCTATTCTGCACGTCTACGGAACAAACATCTTGCAGCCGGCGACAGATCGCTGACACCACACTCTGGTTCAAGTTCAGAGCTTGTGCAATTCGTTTTTGGGGATCATCTTGCGTGAAGTAAAATATGACCTTCATTAATGATGACAGAGACACCTTCGGGAATTCCTGAAAGAAGCTATTGGCTCTCAGGCTTCTTCTTTTCCTGCAACCACTACATCTCCTTTGAGAAAACACAAAAAGAAGTTACAGCGTTTTTCCAATAGAATTCCGTACAAAACGAGATACGCATTAATGTGTCCTTTGAGAAACAAGGACCTTTAAAGTCAACGTCTTCCTCTTTGGTGTTTGTTAATTTTTAAAGAGCCCGAATTAGTAAGCATTACATGGTTTCTTCATGGTTTTGATTCAAAGGTAACTGCAGAATACCTTGCCATATTTAGGCTGCACCCCTATACGCGGATACACAGTCCAAAAAACCACCCTTCCCCACTTATTGAAGTGGATACGGGGATACGCGGATACGCGGATACGCAGTCCAGAAGACCACCCGTTCCCTAGTAATCTTCTAAGTATATTCTGATCTAGTGTAGTTAACAGAAGCGTCAAATAAAAGCTAAGATTTTAAAAGAGTGCTTAGGTCTAATGACTGAAACGAGCGCTTAGGTTTAATCAGTAAACGAGTGCGATATTCTTCACACGATCTCGTAAGAGTTAAAAAACTCTGAGTTAACCGAACCGTAAAATGAAAGGTAAAATTTTAAAAGAGTGATTATGCCTAATCACTGAAACAAGCACTTAGGCTTAATGTCTAAACGAGTACTATGTTCTTCTCACGATCTCCTAAAAAGCGTAGTCAACCAAACCATAAAGCGCAAGCTAACATTTTCAAGAGTGCTTAGAACTAGTAATCAGTGAAACAAGCACTTACGATTGACATTGGATGCAGATAAAAGTGCATCTTGCTACACACGGTAGAAAAAAGGAACATCACTCTTCTTACTTAGGAGACTTTATTTAGCGATACGTAAACCGTGGAAAAGATTTGTTTTCACGACTTTTTGCGAGATGTTGCACGGGTTTACAAATTAGAGTAACGTGCGCATTAGAGCGGTTTTCAATTGAGCGTCGAAAGTAATTAGATAATTACTTTCAGTGATTGGTGCAAAGTTCTCGCGCCATTTTTTCAACCAATCAAACGTGAAACCAAAACCAATCGTGGCTCGCACATGCACATTTTCCCGCACTTTGTGTCGGCTACGTGTAATTACTTCGAGTTTTGATTGGTTTGTCGGATTGTCTCAGTCCTTTTTTTATTGGTCAAAGTAAAAACTTTGGTTTTGGTTTTACGACACTCATTGGAAACTCGCTCTAGGGCGAGCCATTATTTAATCAAAGAAATGGGGCAGAAACCGTTGAGTTTTTTGCACAAAAAAACATTCTATGATCTCATCAGCACGAACAAGGTACATTGAGTTGTGTTAAGCGATGGACATTCTTGTGATTATTTATATATTGATTATAAATACTCACGTTCAACCATTAATAAAGTACTTTCCTATTGATAGCGTATGCTTTGGTTGATTTGGTTCCTTGATCACGCGCTATACAATTTTCTATTGTTTACCTTCTCGATATAAATCGTCTAATGCAAGTCAGTGTACTAGATAAAAAAAGAACGAGGTATACCACATGTCCAGCATGCTTGTCTCGGTGAATCGCTTAAAGAATATTAAACATCTGTAGTATCCTTTTCTTGGAATTTAGTAGAATTTTGCATAGCACTACGATCGGGATGTTTAAACACGTTCTTCGTCTAGGTTAAATGCTTTGAAGGTTCATTACGACCGGTAATAAACCTTGTAGCTTGCTATTGTCGGTAACCTAGTTGAATTGTGCATAATATTACGACCAGTCATATGTTAGATAACGTTGGCAGTTTTCATGTATCACATCCACGTATCCAAGTATCCGCGGATCCACTAAGCTCAGTGTTTCCATTGCGTATTCGCGTATCCACCCAATTTAGGTTATAGCTTCGAGGTGACAGGGTATTCTGCAGTTAAGCCGACACGGAGTCACGAATTGCGTTATTTCATTATTATTACTGTTGGAAAGATATTTTCAATGGAACGGACGCTAAAAGGAAACTACCTACTGATGGGCGAAAACATAAACAGGTGGTACTGTCCCAGTTTCTTCATAATTCGCGAAAAATTAAAGCATGTCTCGTTAAACGTGCAAACCTCACTAGCGGCATGACTTCATAAAGACTTCACAGAATAAATTGTTGGCAAGAGCTTTTTCATTTAGGTTCTGTTTTCCTTATTCTTTCACAAAATTTTTCCTTTGTGGGACGGCGCCGGGTAACCGGGTAACCGATCGTTCCGACCCAGCGTCGATCCGCCCCACGTATTATTGTGTTTAGCACTCATTTTAATGATTAAGTCTATGCAGCTACTTTAATGAATAGGTCCAAACACTCATTTTTCTGATTACAAATTAGGGTTAGGGTTTGTTAGCTATCATGTAAGGGTTGTCAGAATGCTGTGGGGCGGATCGACTCTGTGGCGGAACAAACTGTATTCTCTCATAAATATGGATGCTTATACGATTTTTTTGAAAGGAAAGAGCTTCTTCGGCCATTAAAAAGGTATTAGTTTGGCGAAAGAGCTTTACAACTCAATACTATTCCATTACAATATTTCAAAGATTCATTGTAGAAAAATAATCTTAGCAAATCGCTTTTCTCACCAAAGAAATCCATCCACGTGGTCTTGGCTTCTTGTTGTTAATTCCATGCCTTGGTTGCACTGGGCACAATTCAGAGGATCAGCAATTAAATAGCGTCTTTGAAGCCACTGAATCAAGGCCACTCGAGGACCTCTTTCAAGATCGATGAGTTCGTTTAAATTCATATTTCTTTCCCTTCGCTGTTTTTTATGTCCTACCCTTGTTAGCGTTGGATTTGATATCACTTTTTAGCATTCCCAAGAGATCACAGCTACACCGAAAATTTCTCAAAACTGCATATATTACGAATATGTAGTTTAAGGTGCAACGAACACGCATGATTGCGTTTCAGTCACCCATAACACACCTTTGTTTTCTTTTTCCTAATTTAAATGAGACGATTCAACTTTTGATAATAATTACAATTAGGGCGCCAAATCAGAAAATTGGGCAGCTCCCTTCATTTTAAACGTTAAAACAAAACGCGGGCCTAAATAAAAAAGTTTTCAACTGACTTTCAAAATTAATTTGTTTGTAATATTTTGCCCGAAAGAAAGAAAATCGAAACTAGGGAGGTTTCGAGAAGGTAAGAAACTCATTGGAACAGGATATTTATTCCGGGAACGATTTTCGAGAATTTTAGCACAACCTTATCAGTTTGCCCAAAAGGCCCGTTATTTTGGCAGACATACCAACAACCGTGCGACGTCAAACCACTATTACAACTGTTTCATTTCACAGTACAATGTGGAACCAGTTTTTTTCCTGTTGAGTGCGTGGAACTATACTACACTGAAACCGAGTTAAGCTCCGGCCGTGTTAGGCTTCACGTGTGCGCATTTACCCTTTCACCTTATCGAGGGGGCACTGCCCCTCCTTGAACAGTATCATTTTATGACGTCAGAGTAATGTCGAGATTTAAAATGTGCAAAGATGGTACATGAAATATGTATCTTTAAAGTCTCATACAAATAGAGCAGTCTCGCAGATAGCCGGCGCGTTTTTGTTACTGTACCCCACGCAGTTTTCGTCGCTTTGTCAGTCTCAACGTGGCTTGCCAAACTACCCAGTAAATGTTTACGAAATTGTCAGACTACTTAGCCCGCTAGGATCATGAGGCGGACCCGTGGTCCTTAAAGCGAAGGGTCTATCAGTTTTAGCAGTCATACAACTAGTCGGACAGAAAAAGCAATAATAAAGTTGGCAAATGCAAGTCAAGGAAATAATTATTTAGAAAAAAAAAAAAACGAAAGAAAGCGTCACGCTTCTCGGTACTCGAGGACTGTTACCACAAACATGGATTGCTATTACTCATAATCCTCTAGTAGCATAGCCAATTAAAAAGCAGGATTTGCACTAGTTCGGTGATACTGTTAAGGCATAGTAAAGGGTGATCCATGGTAAATTGCCGTAAACTATTAAGTTCCTGATATCCTACCTGATTAGGTTTTCCTCCTTTCATTTACATAAAGTCGGTAAGTTCCCTCAACGACGTATTACCGTTAAATTCCGAAAATAAGCACCAATATATTTTTCGCCTTATATTTTTCAAAGGCCCTTTTTGAGATGCTTAGCTTAGGCGGGGCTTATACAGGGGGGGGGGGGGGAGTTTCCGTTACAAATTTAGATAAGAGGGAAATTTGCGTCTCAAAGTTGTTTGGGCTAGCTTACAGTTGAAAGTAAACTCATATATGTCAGGAATTTGCACAGCATCCAATTACTGCAACTCACCGTGAGGACGTACGTATTTCTAAAACTTGAAACAACCGCAAATTCAATCATAACTTTTACTTTTAGTTCAAACGTAACATCAATAACAAAGTACGGTACACCGTCCACATGAAAAAAATTACATGTACTCTTTCTATGGCTCGAAGAAATTCAAGTCAAGAATGAAGAGTTAACTAAAGGGAAATTTGAACAACAAACTAGTGTGCCGGTGTTACAGTACCGTTTAGAGTTCTTTTATTTTGTATTTGAGGGCAATTTCCAGGTATAAATCGGGCGGGGGTGGAGGGGGGGGGGGGTGGGGTGGGGGCTTATACATGGATGGGCTTATAAACGCAAATTTCTTTTATTGTTAAAAAGAAGATGCCCTTAGTTTGAAAATTAGATAGATTACAAGGCTGCTATAATCACACTTTTAAACTGACGCGCGAGAAATTTGTCGATGCGGACAGTGATAGGGTCCTTCTTTCCCTGACGCCTGACACGTATAAACACCGAGGGGGGGGGGGGGGGGGGGGAAGTAGGGAGCTTATACTTGGATGGGCTTATAAACTGAAATTTTTTTTATTGTTAAAACGAAGATGCCCTTACTTTGAAAATTAGATAGATTACAAGGCTGCTCTATTCACGCTTTTACACACTGACGAGAGAGAAATTTGTCGATGCGGACAGTGATAGGGTCCTTTCCCTGACGCCTACCATGGAACATCCTTAATTGGGCTCCTCAATGGGTAACGAAAAGAGAATGCAGGAACAAAAAAATTTTAAAAATTGCTTTAGGAAAAGTAGACCTTCAAATTTTTCCCACCTATTCTCTAATGCGGGGGAATCTTTTCAAATGCAAATACTTTCTAATATATTCCCCCGCATTAGCCTCCATTGCAAGCTAGTTCCAGTCCAATACCGAGAATACGAATATGGTTTATTGTTTTTGCCGTGATGAACCTTTCACTTGGTCTTGGTTGGTTTCATTTTTGCCATTATCATTTGTAGTTTGACGTTAGTAATTTGAATTTGTTGTTAAGAATTCTATTTTGCCGTGACAGTTGTGGGACACCCTACCATCGCCATGGTAACTACTCGTGATTGAAATAACCAAACATTAACAATCATTTGCGTATTTTCAGCCCATGTATCAGTTACAGCACAGTCACTTTGTTGGTTTTATTAAATCGGAATTAACTTTTTAACAGTAACAATTACGGATCATTAAATAAGCCTTAGTTTGTATAACAATTGCAGCGTGAAAACAGCCATTTATCATGTGTACTTTTGTGAAGTTTTTTAGTAATCTGTGCACAGTGTTTAATATGAAAAAAACAAATGGATGAAAATATTATTGTACAATACAACATTGCTTCATTGTATGCAAATACCAAATCATGAGTGTAAAAGGTCGTATCGATAGAACAGCGAAAGGAATCAATTGGCGGTTCGATTTTTCTCAATTCGTCATACCAATTGATTGTCCTTTCCCTATTCATAGTTAAAGATTGTTACTATGAATTTAATCCTTAACGTGTTGTTTGCTAGTGCTTTTGTGACCATTTCATGGCCCACTTCTATAATTTCTCCTTCCTTCAGCTCTGTCATGCGAAGAGAAACAGCTCCCTTGAGGTCTTGCATTGGCACAACTCTGGAAAAAAAAAGGATACGGTCTGAGGCTATATGCAATTGGCCGAGCGTACATGATAACAACATTACTCTTAACACATTCAATCATTCTTTTCAGTATTACTTTTCCTTATTGAAGACACTTTCGTCTCAGTTTTGTTAAGATAGATTCGCGGGTTAAATTTGCGCACGATCTCGGAATGCAGAGTTATCCTAGCCCTACCTTATTCTCGCTGTAACAGGATTTACAGCTGATTCTAGCTGTAGAAATAACGAGGAATCCTTCCAAATTCCTCTCCACCTGAGTCTGTCCGCAGTGACAAAGGGAGGACTTGCAAGTACACTGCCATCTCTGTAATCATTGAATTTCTGGACTTCCCACTGAAAGGATACAGTGGATATTTCTCGGAGAGATATCGGTGGAATGTTGTTATATTCCTAAATAAATAAATAAATAATAAATTAGAGGGTCATCTTTCAAGGACTGCTTGAGCGAGTTTTGGGGTTTATGGCAGGGATGGCGCAGTGGTGAGAGCATTCGCCTCCCACCAGACTCGGTGTCATATGTGGGTTGAGTTTGTTGGTTCTCTTCTCCGGGTACTCCGGTTTCCCCACTCCTCAAAAACCAACCGATTTGATTTGATTTGCGCAAACTGTTAGTGTCAGTTTACAGTGTCCCCGATTAGTGCTCCAGCGCTAGAACGACTAGACACTTAAGTAAAGTTCATTTTCCTTTCCTTTATAGTTTTTTAAACAAAACACAAGAAAACTGAAATGTCTGGTGTGACGAAACACTTGAGGTATAGTAGTCTAATTCAGTTATTAGATATCGTTTATACGATTAAATAATCAATTAAACAATACCACAAGCTTTCAGAGTTGTGCAAATATTCGGCTTATAATACTTCCACATCTCAGTTGCGGCACTTCACTTGCAATTGCAACAACTAGTTATATTTTGGTAATGAGAACTATCATGCCCTGTCAAATAAGAATGAAGGAAGGGAATTACCAGTAACATTTGAATACTAACACACATCTGTCAATGACCCAAACCCAATGCTAAGGCTTAAATACTGAGGGATCTCATATCTGCCCTACTTCTTTCCATACCTTTTTGTAAATAATTTGTCTCAGAGTTTGTATCTCCCCGTCTCTTAGCTTTGCATGGCTTAATGCGCAAGCGCGCATGTGTTCTTCCCACTCCTTTCTTCTAAACATTTGCTTACATCCCTTTACAGAGCATGGCATAATCTTCTCTGGACATTGACCCACGTGCAGTAAAATTTGGCACCTAGGTAAGATATTTGAAGAAGGCTGAATAACAGTAATTCTGAGTTAGTACGTGAAATTGATTGGTGACCAAAACCTTAGGGGGCAGTGTCGAGAATTTGACAAAATTCAGCGACTTGCAACTAGTAACCAGATCGAGGGAAACCTATGAAAAACCACTCGAGACGTTGAAGTTGAATAAAACAGTTATGAGTTACGACTATCATAACACAGAAGTACAGAAAAATTACAGAAAATTTTCAATTTCAATTCACTACCGTTTTTTCAAGATTCGTTAGGTCTCTTCATTATTGTTGTAACTTTTTTAGCTTTCCAAGGTTTAAGTAAAATTATAAAAATTTGGACAAAACGCTAGTGATATTATTTGCGTATATATGACTTAAATAACCCATCTTCAGAACATGTACGTTTTATTTCGTAGATTTTCGATGCAGAACACGTGACCTAAGAAACGTTGTAACCGCACATAGAAATTTCGATCCGAAACTACAGAACAGAGGTAATGTGCTAGGGGAAGATCTGAAACGGGCAACTGAACTAAAGGTAACATGGCCTGCTTGAATGAGTGGAGCAACATTGAAAACATACCACTGTAAATTCAACCCACATCCCAGTGGGCAGGTTGATCTTGCGTAAATGCAGCGAAATTTCGCATGAGTACTCAGTTCGTCTCTCGCCACAGATCTCCTGCATTCAGGGCATGGCACGGCCTGTTTTTGGCAAATCGCCAAATGGATATCTTTTTGGCCACGCTCCATTGCTACCGGGCAACCATTATTGGTGCAATTGACGCGACGATGTGGACATGTCTCGTCGTGGGCCTTTGCATCCTCGAACTTCCCCTTCCATGCGCAGTTGTTGTTTGTGCACCGGACATCCAAGCCGCCCGTTAGGGAATTTAAGGCGACGCTTACATTTAAGCTGTCTTTACTAAACTCGCTAATGCGGCATTCAGGGCAAGGGGCTGTAGTCCTTCCGTTACTTTCGTGGTACATTAACAAGGTTTTAAAACATTGAAGGCATCCAGAATGGCCACATGGTAACGTCACTGGTTTAACCATAACGGATTTGCTGAAAGTACCAAAGAAAAGGCATGGTTTTTAAAAAATGCCGTTGTTGAAAATTTCGCACTGGTGTTATTATTATATCCCCTACCAGGAGAAAGGAACTTTCGGATTGCCAATGATTCTTACTATTTATCATTCTTGACAATTTAAATCAAGCATGGATCAATAGTTGGTAAAACATTAAATTTATTAAACAGGGCCCTGTGATGGTATTGACGGCGATATTTTTTAATGTTAATTCTTATACGTATTTTGTATATGTAAACTTGGACCTAAAATTGTGTTTTGCACTGATGGAAGTGAGATATTTCTATGGTACTTACCACACACTGCATTCCAACACTGGTGTTACCGGTGTCAAAAACTCAAAATTGAAAACGCTGTCATTATTTCCTTTCTGATCCATTTTGTGCAAGACTTTAAAAAGAAGCTGACAAGAATTGTGTTTGTGGTGGACGTAAGTGCCACGAGGAGATATATGAAAATAACCCTGTCGTAAATATTTGCCAGATGCAGATTCCATGAGTTATGTCACATTACACATTCACACCTTCTCGGATTCCCGAATCAAATCAAGCCTGGTCCAATTTTTTCCCCTTCATATTAAATAAATAGATATATATATATATATAGAAATAAATTAGTTTTGTAGCACGTATTTATTTCAAATTTCAAAGCGTTATGTAGAAAGTCAGATCACAGAACATTCCTACCATCAAATTTGCGACTGTGTGGTGTCATATCCGGTCTGTAAAGTGACACGTTTATATTAGAACAATGATTTACAGCGTCCTTTTCTTTCGAACACTAGTGGTGGTCACACATAGATAGTTTCGACAGTTTTCTTATAAGTCGTATTACTGTAGGTTATTTAGATCGAAAGTATGGATTCTGAAAATGTTGAACAAGGTGTTTCGTATAGTCGCCGTTCCTACAAAAGGACTTTTGTTTATTTAGACAAAGAAGAGGCAAAAGCTACATCAGCGAAAAGATTGGAAGAGCTTCGAAAGGGTGGTCGAGTAGCGGACATCACTTTCACTAGGAACGACCCACCCAGTCATATTGGCCGTTTGTTAATTGCCAACTTTCCATTGCTGGTTGGAATCGACTTGAAAAGGTAAGCCTTGCCCTTAGCTTATTAATATTCACACTGACCCGGACTTCATTCAGTATAAGGCGCGTGTGCCGCACGCTTAACATAAATTTGAACTTTGACATAGAGGGACATCTGTTCCAAGACAAACTAAGGCAAAGAAAAATTTGATTATGATTGATAAGGTATATTAATAGTTTATTTTTGACCATGTGCTCAATTTGCTACATTAAAAACACTTGAGCGAGACGCCTTAGAATTAGCGTGTAGCTTACTAGTGATTCTGAATGCTGCTTTCGATTGACAAACAACACTTCAGATATCCTTTATTTCTAGTTATTATATGTTTTGTTTTGATTCCGTTCGTCGAATGCCATCATAATTTTTTTAGGAAAATTAAACGGGATGAGAGATTTTAGTGGACTTCCAAACAACCTCGCCCATTGACAGTCTTTAGAGGCCCTGGGGATGAATCGACGTCCGCTCCACGTTCCCCACTTCCTTTTGAGACGACCCGTGTCAGACTATATATTTGAAAACCATAGCGTCCGTTTGCTCATTAGCTTAAACATAAGTCTTAGTGCAGCCGAATACGAGCGAAAATATGGAAATTTCGTGGATTATTGGCGTTACATCAGTTTACGTCCAAGTATGGTCGGCCGGATGTTTATTACATAAGCCAATTACTGGCCAGTTTTCATTGAAAATCACTCTATAGTGTGACCAAAGATAGCGTCTACAAAACCGGGAATTTTTAGTCAAAAAACACGGTTTAAAAATACACGGTGAGCTTCTTTAGAGGCTAGCGTACACATCTCGATGG
>NC_090873.1:37003786-37046286 GCF_036669935.1 Montipora foliosa | reverse complement strand
CGTTGGTTTTATCACTAAACGGATGCTCACACTGTTTAATGAGAGAAAACAAGACTGACTAGTCCAGGAGTTTGGGTAGCGGCCGCTTCAAAGAGTTGACATGATTCAGGCAGAGCCTTTTCTTCTCCACAGTAAAGAAAAAGACAAAACGAGCCTCTGCTCGCAGAGTGGGGCTTAATGTGTTTTTCTACGGATTGAAGTAACATAGCTACACTAACACTAATCATAGCATAGTGAACACCAGAAGTTAATTGATGAATAATGACATTTAACATAATGTTCTCCATCACTGTTTTTACTGTCATTTCACGGGAACCTGTGAGCCCAACAAATTGACCTGCTCTCAACGCTGGGCTTCATAACTCACTTGGTAAGGGCACTGCCCTGATCGCCGCAGAGGTTGCGAGTTCGAATCCCGTTGAAGTCAACTGAATTTTTCAGGTGCTAAAAAAAAAAAAAAAGAAAGGCATAAATTCTCCATCAGGTGCCAGGATCATTTATTCAAAGCAACTCTTAACCCCACTTCTCAAACATTTCTTTCATTTACTGTTATTCTTTCCCAAGAGGCTGCATTGCCTGAACATAATGTCTTATTCTTTTATTATTGATACCATAGTAGCTGGCGATGTGTCAGAAGTACTTGATTTTTTGGGATTAACTTCAAGTAAGTGAAAAGGAAAATACTGTCGTTTTAACCTAACCGTGGACACGTCACGAGGAAAACATGCTCTAACTGGCTGCAAACATGACAAGTTTTGTCTTCAATCCTTCGAAGTTTGAGGGATGTTCATGCAAGTTTCCTAGAATGGCAGCAAGACTGGATAACAAAGACTGTTTCTAAGAAATTAACCCTGATCTGATAAAGTAGGCTTCAAATACATTCAGTCAAACTATCGCACGCAAGAGTTTGCTTACATGTATGTTGACGGCTGCCAAACTGAAACTCTGAAGAACGTTTTCCTGTCGTGTGTCCACGCTTAGATGAAAATGACGGTAATTGTATAGGCTATCACGTATTTTTTCTCTTTTTTATGATGAACGAGTATTAAGCAATTATGAGTCAGTGAATCAATAAATCAATGAGTCATGAGTCAATGAGTCAGTGAATTAGTGCAGTTACCCTAACCCATGAAATGAAGCTAAAATTTTAGAGAGTGCTTAGGCCTAATCACTGCAACGAGGGCTTAGGCTTAATCAATAAATTATTGCTATATTGACTGTGGGTCTCATTGACTCAAGGCTCATGACTCATTGACTCATTGACCATTTGACTCGTAATTCATGGGATCTCCTGATGAACATGCAGAGATGACATTTTTGAGGTTGTCATTATGAAAAAAAAGACTACACATGTTGAAAGAGTAATTTCAACTTAAAGATTATAATAAATCATTTAATTATTTATTCACTTATTGTTTTTTTTGGTGAGATTGCACATTAAGTCATTTGAAAAGGAGAAAGGGCTTCCTCTTAATCATTTTTGATGAATCAAGTTGGGAAAAAACACTTGTGTATTTGATAATACTGATCAGTCTGTGAAACTTGCAGTACTTGTAGATATTTTAAAATCATAAATAATGTTTCTTAGGGACTAAGAAGTTGAAAAGTTATGTCCGGGGAAGGACAGAGGAAGTGGCCTTGCTAGTTGACAAACTTGGAGAACTTGGAAAAGATTTGCCTCCATGTTTAACGCACTCATTGGATGAGGTAAAAGCAAAATTCTAGATAGTCCTCTTCTTGACATTATGCTTTTAAGACTTGATGCCTCACACAGCTACAGCATACATTTGCTGGTATTTATATTTTCCACGTCTGTGCCATTCCAGTTATTGTGTCAAGGCGTGGAGGATGTGGCTGTCTGTGTCCTTGCTTTGATTGAAAATTTGGTGTCAGTGGAGGCTAAATCGTATGTTCGGGATATTTTTAGGTAAGTAAGCCTTTACAGGTTGAAGCTGAGAGAGAGAGAGTGACCAAGTCATGTTTTCTTGTTCTTCTATGACATGGTAACCATTGCCACTGTAGGTGCAACAAACAGAATTGTTTTATTATGGTTATGTTGTACATTTTAAATAGATGTATTTTAATTTAATTTCATTTCATTTCCTGGAACAGGGTTTGGGTCATGCAATTTAAGTCTGTCTTACGGACCAGGAAAAACACGAAATTGTTATGATCGTTTAGCATGGCTTTGTAAAATTTGCCATTTTGGTTACAAATATACCTCTCATATTCATTGTTGACCTACCACTAATGGCAACATTTTGATTACATATAGGGGCCTTCATCAGAACTACCAAGACAGAATGGCATTTCTGTTTTGGCTTGCAGATAGCCAGTCAGTGGAGGGTGTCAAAGGTGGGAATAAAAAGGCATAGGCAAGAATGAACTTGTAACTTAAGGCAATTGGATTGAATGATGAGTAAAAGATCATTTGTAAATCAAGACCATCAATGGGAACATGCCACCATGTTTATCAACGATATTGGCAGCTAAGAAAAGAAAATTGTTTTGAAGACAACTCAAAAAGAGGGAATTAATGCATGCACTAATTTTGAGTACGTAGTTATTGTTATTCCTTCTGTCAATATCTACCAGTTAGCAACCATTCACCTTTTGTTTAAAATTTTGTCTGGACATTAATAATATGGTTGGTGCCTTTTTCAAATTTACCTCATAGTTCAATCAAGATTTGGAGTGCCTGCAGAAAATACAGTGCTGATAGTGGTTCCCGGTCACATGCCACAATGTGTAGAGATTTTTAATGGTAAAAAAAGTGGATATGAATAATAATATAATAGTTCATTGTAGTATCATGATACTGGGCAACCTGTTTATAGAAACCAGCCAGAAAATACATTACATGTGAACCTTTTATTATTAAATTGGTTTGGTTCTGGGGTCCAAATCAATTTTATGGCAACACTGTGGACCTGTAACGTGCAACTTACTTTATAATTTGTATCTTACGGCTCTTTTTGTTCTTCACAGCGGCCAACTACGATCGAAGGCAGTTAATGACTGCATTTCAAAGTGCAGCTGAATTATGCCAACAGTTGAAAAGGAAAAGGTAAGTTAAAATCTTATAAAACTCACAAACATACAAACACAACTGAAAGCAGAGATGTTTACAGCTTTTCAAAATTTAGGGGCCCTCTGGACCCCTTCTTGAAAAATTTTTGGGTCCAGCTAATTAATATTTAAGAGTATTTAATGTTTCATCTTAAGTGTGCTGCAGTACCCTTTCAGATTTCTAAATTGCACAAAAATGAAGTCTTGTCCCTCCCCTCAAATATGTACTTAAAATGAAATGATCAGTTTCTTTGAAACTGTTATGCCCGTTCACTCATCGATCAAAATTGAGATGCATGGGCTGTCAAGCTCTATCGATCACACCTGTATACGTACTTCTCAAGGAATCCGCATGCTGTGGGAACTGTTGGCTCAAGTTGAAAAATGATCTAGATCTCCAATGCCAAAAAAAAAAAAACTGAATCTCAATTTTACATAAAAGAGCATTATTTGTTTCAACAACACTTGTGGTGTAATTTAGGAATAAAAGAGTAAATAAATGTAAGCAATACACCTTTCATCGTCAGTCCTTGACTTCGCCATGGGCTATGATAATAATGAAGTGATTGAAAACTTTCAAGTTTCTTGTAAACATAAATTGAAGCCAAAAAAAAAAAAAAAACGGGAACAAAAAGGTACCCCGACCTTGACCCCAACCCCGGCCCCATGTTTTTGCTATTACCAAAAAAATCAGTCGACGACAATCGACTGAAAATAACAATACCTTGGAATTTAAGAAACTCAGTCATTTCTCTGCAGTTAGAAATAAGAATGAACATTCAATTTCTCTGTGAAATATTCCATTCGCTTGTTTTTTCCAGACATCTGTAATTTGCATAAACATTTGTTTTTTTATCTCCACCCAATTGGACCCTTTGTTCTATATTGTGTGTGTCCAAAGGAAAACAAGTGCGTCACATGACGCAAGCTAACTTTTAATAACTTGCTAATAGCGAATGAAATATTAAAATGAAAAAAAAACCACTCAGTTTGGACATGTTGGTGAATAGAGTTTTCCTTCCGAATTAAAAAATTATTATGATCATTAATTCATAGGGATTCATTGTATGAGAGGCGCCTTCTCATAAAAGAACAGGACCAAGAGTTTTTTAAAAAGGTATGGTGGAGACTTTCAGTTTCAATTCCGATCACATTGCAAGAAAGTGATATGGAAAGTTGGTTACTGAATTCAAGTTGAGTAAGCTTAAAGGGGCCGTGTTTTGGTATTTCTGCCTTATTCAGAGTTAAAAAAGAGTCTTTGTATAAATGGTGAACCAACAATACTACTTTGCTTTCAGTACCAATAACCATAAGTATCTCCGCTTTGAATGGATTTTTTGGCCACCTGCAGTTAAGGATGGCAAGGATGAAAATGGATTGTCTGATAAATTGCAAGCAATACTTGAATGTTATTTACAATTTTTGTTCTGAAACAAACAAGACTACACTACATTAATCACTGAAAGTTTATGAACAAACACTTAAGCAAGAATGCAGGTCACCTACAACCTGAAGTGAGAGAAGGTGCTGTTACTGTCTTTCATTTGCACCTGTGCAGTGTGATGAGTGTTATTGAAAATGGATGAGAAGCGGTGTAGGACAAAACACTGACCCCCGGTCCATGGACTACCTAAATGGACTACCCTGTAAATACTATTTCAAACGAGTACTGTTTCTCTGTATGTAAGCCGCGTCTCAAACAGTGCTTACCTAAACCTAAACATCCTTTTTAAACAGTGTTGATCTACAGTATTTAAGTCTCAGCAGCCATTTTAAAAAGGTTTCCTTTCGATGATGTTATTGTTATGATGGCCTATTACATCATGTAAGTGAATTGAAACCGGTGCAGTTCTTGTATTTAGCTGCATGTCACCATGCGCACAAAAATAAACAAGGTATGTGCAATGAAAGTATATATTTTTTTATAATCAATTCACTATCAGTTCATTCAATAGTACTCATTCGAAATGGTATTCTTAGGAGTTAGTCCATTTTAGGGTAGTCCATGGACCGGGGGTCAGTGTTTTGTCCACCACCATGAGAAGTATCTATTCAATGTGGTGAAGGGGGTAGTTTCAAAAGAAACTGTGGTGCTGCGTTGGTGGGGAAGTAGTATACAAAAATTCGGTTTTATCATTTAACTACGGTAATATTTATAATTATTCCTATTTATCACGTTGCCACGTTACCACCAATAGCATAGCTCCTATTTTACTGTAAAAACTACACATAACCCACAATTCCTCGATTCGCTCTGACAAAGCGCTAACGCTCGAAACGTCAGCTTTCAGAATCTCTGTACAGTGGCCAATTTACATTATCAACTGCGTTGATAATACCAAATTTTTGTATTCCATGTGGTGTTTGTTGTTCTTCGTTATATTTTGATATAACCAAATTTTTGTATTCCATGTGGTGTTTGTTGTTCTTTGTTATATTTTACTTTCTTGGCCAATAGGACCGTTATGGAATGCAATGACACTCAAATACGTACTTAGATGCATACGCTCATTTGCTCCTCTAAATCAACTAATGGCAATTTAATGATATTTTCGATTTTAAAGGAGGCCACACCTTTGCCCAAAGAAGAATGCGACCCTGAGGTGAGTGCAATTTGAGTCGTGTACTGTGATATGATTTGAACCATACTGTGAGATTTGATCTAAATATCTTTCTGGATTTTGTGTGACTGGATTGGACGGGACTTGGCTGAACCAGATCAGTCTCGAAAAGCTGGATTGGATCCAACTGGACTTGGCTGTACCAGATCAGTCTGGAATAGCTGGATCGGATCGAACTGGACTGTCTTAACCGGAAGGGACTGGACTTGGCTGTACCAGATCAGTCTGGAATAGGTGGATCAGATGGAACTGGACTGGCTTGACCGGATCGGACTGGACTTGGCTGTACCAGATCAGTCTGGAATAGCTGGATCGGATCGAACTGGACTGGCTAAACTGGATCGGACTGGACTTGGCTTGACCGGATCAAACTGGACTTGGCTGTACCAGATCAGTCTGGAATAGCTAGACCGGATCGGACTGGAAAGGCTGGATCGGATCGAACTGTACTGGCTTAACCGGGTCGGACTGGACTTGGCTGTACCAGATCAGTCTGGAATAGCTAGACCGGATCGAACTGGAATAGCTGGATCGGATCGAACTGGACTGGCTTAACCTGGTCGGACTGGACTTGGCTGTACCAGATCAGTCTGGAATAGCTAGACCGGATTGAACTGGAATAGCTGGATCGGATCGAACTGGACTGGCTTAACCGGGTCGGACTGGACTTGGCTGTACCAGATCAGTCTGGAATAGCTAGACCGGATCGAACTGGAATAGCTGGATCGGATCGAACTGGACTGGCTTAACCTGGTCGGACTGGACTTGGCTGTACCAGATCAGTCTGGAATAGCTAGACCGGATCGAACTGGAATAGCTGGATCGGATCGAACTGGACTGGCTTAACCGGGTCGGACTGGACTTGGCTGTACCAGATCAGTCTGGAATAGCTAGACCGGATCGAACTGGAATAGCTGGATCGGATCGAACTGGACTGGCTTAACCGGGTCGGACTGGACTTGGCTGTACCAGATCAATCTGGAATAGCTGGACCGGATCGAACTGAAATAGCTGGATCGGATCGAACTGGACTGGCTTAACCTGGTCGGACTGGACTTGGCTGTACCAGATCAGTCTGGAATAGCTGGACCGGATCGAACTGAAATAGCTGGATCGGATCGAACTGGACTGGCTGAACCGGATCAAACTGGACTTGCCTGCACCGGATCAATCTGGATTTGGCTGGACCAGATTGGTCCGAAATGGCTGGACTGGTTGGCTTGGTCAATAATTATTCCCTAAAGAGATTTTTTTCCTGGAATAGGTGCACTTCATGTAAAACAGCATATGGAAAGTGGGAGTTTGACAAGAAGTGACAAACACCAGTGGTGTTTTTTGCTTGTCATACTTCCACTCTTTTTTTTTTTTTTTTTTGCAGGTGACATTTGGTCCAGGAGGAATGACAGATTGTGCATCATTAGAAAACACAATAGAAGACCAAGTAGATGAAGGTAAAGACCTATATACTCAATTCAGTTTGTACAAGGTAGTCTAGCTATCTTAATCCAACACTCACTTCCTCCTTGTTTGTCCTCTTCCCTTAAAACAGGAATTTGTAAGAAGAAAAAAAACAAACGGAAGAAGAAAAAAAACAAGAAAGGCAAGAAAGCTGAACCTCAAGAGAAACGCCTGAGATTGGAGAACAACGAATGAGCCGAGGGAATATGCTACGCCGTACGTGACAAAATATCAAGTCCGCTAGAAAATAAAACAACGTGCACAATTAACATTCAAGTTGACAACAATTAGCATCAGTTTGTTTGTTGGCCAAATCAAATTCCTCGCAATTTATGTCACTTCTCTTGTTGTGCAATTCATTTATTCAAGGCCCGCGCATCGATTGTCAAGCTCGATAATTTCAATTCAAGATGCTTGTTTTATAAATCAAGAAGGGAGAGAATAGCTTTTGATCAATTCTATTTTCGAGGGGAACTGCACCAGTAATGGCGGGCAACCCGTTTATCGTCCCAATAGGGAGTTTAAGAAATGACGACTGCTACGGCAACGACAACACCAAAAAAAAAGTATTATCACCTGTTTTAATATATGAGGCAGCCCAGTCCGGCTAGGCCCCCTTTGCCAAGATCTCGGCTCCTGCCTGTTTTTATTTAGTAAAATTTCGGTTCGTTTATATCAGAAGGCGGGCTGGCCCACTTGCCGAGATCCCGGTCTGAACTACGGAGATCTCATATAACGGTCCAGCCCGGTTTGCTGGGATGAAAAATTCTCATGACGTGTGGGTTGCCTTGAAAACGTAGTCGGATTTGCATAATCACAGGATGATTTTTGCATCTTTTGTTTTAAAATGCCATTCCGTACTTGCTAGGGCTAAAATGAACCTTTCATTTCGAACCTCAAAGCAAGAAAATTCACCAGGTACCCCATGCGTGACTTTGACGGTTACAAGACACTAAACAAATTCCTAAAATGCATCCCGGTAAACCTGTCTGAAATCGTCCATATAAACACTTCATCCCTTTTACCGGGCCAGCCCGTCTAACAGGGCTGGCTCGCCTCTTATAAATTAAACAGGCCCTAAAAGAGGAAGAAATTATCATGCTGCACGTGCGGCACGCATTTTTGTAAGGCATTTCTCTCTCGTACTCATCAAAACACAAAATGACCAATTTTCGGGTTTTGACAACAACAAACAGTGAATCTTTTGTTCTTTCTCTTTTTTTCAAATCCGTTCGTACGATTTTGGTTATCGAATACTTCGTCTATCTTATACAACATAAACAAGATGGAAACGCCTTAAAACACTTAGCACTTAGGATAGCTCAAGCTAATAGTTTGAAGTAACGTTTTCGTCGCCGTAGCCTTGTTGGTTTCTTGATATTTTGTCACATTCGGCGTAGCATAATGGAAATAATCACTTTGAAAACAACAGTGAATTAAATGAATAAAGTCCCACTGAGTATATAAATAGCATTTCTTCAGTACTGGGATGAGTGGCCTAGTGCCATTTGCAACAGACTGGTCACATGACTGATAGTTGGTGAGCTTGAAGCTTTATAAATTCCAGAAATGTAGAGGTCATGTTTGACCTACTCAGAATACAAATTTTGAGAGAGAAACCACCTTTAAGGTAAAGATTTCATGATCAGTAAAATACTTGAAAATTCCATACTATCGTTTATGAACGAAAAGCTTTTGTTCTCCAGTTTAATTTTCCATAATAAAGCGTCAAAAACGGAGCTCAGATTCTTAATGTTACCAAGGGTGCAATAAGTGAGAGCAAATGTGGAAATTTTCAGACTTGAAATCTCGATTCAAAGCTTTAAAAGCAGTTTGAAAGGTGAAAAAAAACACAGGATTGGCATGTGATCAGCAGACTCCTGTAAGACTATGTAAAAGAGGTCATGTGACAAACTGTTGCAAAAGGCCCATTCTATACTTCGTTGTCTGTCAGTGGTAAATGTGACGAGAGAAAAAATAAACAATATAGGAGAAGACTAAGAGAGATTAAGCAAGACGTTTAAGCTTCTTTAGTCTGTTAACTAGATATATTGAGTGAGACAAATCGAAGAGTGAATTTGCATGCTTTTGTGACACACAACTGTCTACTGTTTGCCGAAAATGTCCTGCTTAAACTCTCTATATATGCGAATTTGTTTTTTTTAAAAGCTGTTTATGATGGGAAACAATGAAGTTCCTTACTGTGTACTTCCCGCAATGACGCGGTTTTACAACAGATGGACCTTAGAAAACAAAACAGTTAATAGACCATTTTCCAGTGGTATAATCGGTAACCTGGCTATTACATGGCAGTGAAGTTGGAGTGAAGCTTGCTATGATACAGACCTCACTTTTATACACATGATTACAAGGCTTAGGGGAATCAATGCATGGATTTGTATGAGTTAATTTATTCCCTGGAGCCTCACAGTGATGCCTTTTGTTTCAATGAGACTGAATTTTCATATATCGAAAGTGGGTTACTGCGTTGCCGCACTGCTAACTAATCTGAGATTTACATAAGAAATGCAGAAACTCCAGCCTCAATTTCATATGGTGGCCAGGATCTGAAGCGCATAACTTTTCTTAAATGAGTCAAAAAATCAAAAGAGGAATTATTGAACAACTGAGTGTGAGCAATAAAATTGTATTAAAGGTAATGATGACAGCAGTGGTACTTTTTCATACTTTTTATAGTTCAACAATAATTTTGACAAAAGATGTTTGTTGGTACACCTTTTGAACACTTTCAGTTTGCTAGATTTGTTTGTTTGTTAATGAATCGTGAAGGAACACTAAATATAGGCTGCCCTGGCGTGCAAGTAGTTTCTTAGGCGTCATAGCAGCATTTATAACAGCGCACAAAGAGAGGGGAAATGTGACCCTGCAAGTGATAAAGGCCAACGCAAATCGGGAGAAATTCTTTTTTCAGTCTTTCCAACGCGAAAAATTGGATCAGTTAAGTTTCACGAGTAATTTAATAAATTATTCGAGAAGATATGAATACCAAAAAAGCATTAAGTAATATCAAAACGAGGATTGTAATTCTTGAAGATATGACTACCAAAAACCATTAATATCGAAACAAGGAAAGTAAAGGCGCAATATATTACTACATCCCTTAAGACCCCTTACCTTATCAGTTTTAGAGGAAAAGAAAGGTGTGAAGTAATGACCAGATTAGAAATAATTTTGAAGGGGGTAGTTTCCAAAGAAACTGTGGTTGCAGCGTCGGTGGGGAAGTACTATACAAAAATTTGGTTTTATCAACGGAGTTGATAATATAAATTGGCCACCGAACGCTCGAAACCTCAGCTTTTAGAATCTCTGTACGGTGGTCAATTTTCATTATGAACTCCGTTGATAAAACCAAATTTTAGAAATAATTTTGTCTTTCATTTCACCCTCCTTTGTTGCATATCTTTTAAAAAACAAAAAGAAAAAGACTAACGATACAAAGGAGAAAAAACAGAGATAGTGAAAACGTTTAAACGCAGCCGATTTCGGGCCCGATCTTTCATCCGCTGTGATGTTTGGTTTCGGAGTCCGTTTGTTTGCAAGGGAAGGGGGGGAAGCCTTCGTCCAATAAGGGGCTCGAGTGAGAATATCGGGCGCCGAGTGTTTTTCTTTATAAATCCACCTTCGGGGTACTACTTGAAACGGGGTCCACTTAACCCTTGCTAACATTACGGAGTCCGTTAGTTATTGTAGGATCCGGGTTCTGTATTGGGACTCTGTTTCTTTTGATCGGCCTCGGGTACTCAGGAACCCAATATGATCCGGTAACTCGAGCTCGAATACGGTGAATCGAGCTCGGTTGTCTAAAAACTAAAACTGATCCAGTGAATCTACGGGATCAGTATTAGTTCCTGAGCAACCGAGTACGAATACAAGAAATCGACTACGAATCACTACTCGAGCACGAACGCGACTCGAGCTCGATTTCCGTCGACTCTTATCAAGCTTATGACAAGTCGTGCTCGATTTGATTTTAATTTGTTTCACATCGTTTAACTCGTACTCGAATTGCAGTACCCGTGCTCGGAAACCCGTACCCGTGCTTCAGGAAACTGTTACCGAGCGTGTGTGCGAGCATTCTCGTCCCAGACCCCCACGCTCGCACCCAAACAGTAGCAACGAACAGAATTATAAACCGCGAACATCACACAGAACGAGAGCAAGGTAGAGTTTGTTTTATTGTGTGTTGGTTGTCTTTCTAAGTGAGTTTTTTTTTTCATGAAATATGGATTATTCATTGGAGTAACCTTTTTTTCATTGCATTCACAGTGAACAGCTGATGGATGTGATGGTCCATGCACATGCTTTTTCGTATCATGTGATATCATTCAAATTACTCTTATGGAAGTGTTAACAAATGAACTTAACTCGGACTATACATTTAAAACTATTACTTTCCTATATTCCCTAGTGGCATTTGACATTTGATGGAAGCTAGCGCCAAACTTCCCACCCCCGGGCACCTACAGACAGTCAAATGCCCCACCCCTAGACAAGGGCATCGATAATTCTCGGGCACATGATTTCAGAATTATTGCAGGGATGCCATCAACATCAGTTGCCTTATTAGCGTCCAGATTAACTAGGATGTTTTCACCCTCACTCTGAATGGTGGAAATTTCGAAATGAAGATCGGGGTGCAAAATCTGGTGACCCTAGTTCGTTTTTTGTCAATAATTACGGTCGGTAAAATGCAACTGCTTCAATCAATCAAAAAAATCAATCAATCAAGAAGCTGAAAGTCTTCATTTTAAAATATTGTTTTAAATGTCCCTATACTCATTGGATTAAACCAAGAGAAAATGAGGGGACAGAGAGGGAGGCTCAAGGCGTTGGCCGGGATATGTCATGTCCACGAAAGTTATTTTTAGACGAGCGGAAGTCTTTGTTCTAGGGGAAGTCTGTCTTCCAAGACGTCCGCATGCAGTCTTGCTTCGCTCTCAGGTTCTTAGTGAAAAGAGAAAATGATGGCGCACGTGGAAGGCTGATGAATATATATTTTCTTTCAAACATCGGACCGAGGTTGGCCTGCATGCGGACGTCTCGGAAGACTTCCGCTCGTCTAAAAATAACTTTCGTGGACATAACATATCCCAAGGGCTGGACCGGGAGCCTCCTTCTCTGTCCCCTCATTTTCTCTTGATTAAACGATATCAGTCTGCTAGTATTTTCACAACAGGAGAGTACATACATCATATTTGATGGTTTAACATATAATACGCGCGGATATTTTGCGAGTTGCGTAGTACTTACGAGCAATGAGCAAAATGTCCGCTAGTATTATATGTTAAACCCTCGAAAAAATACATCGTATGCGATGCTTTAACATATAATACGCGCGGATATTTTGCGAGTTGCGATCAAACAGACCGAAACATTGCACCGAACCAATCGACATTTGGAGCAATTACACTTAGCCGACGCGAAGCGCGGGAAAATGAGGGTGTGCTACTCACGGTTGGTTTCGGTTTTGTTTCTCGTTGGTTTAGAAAGTGGCACGAGCGTTGGTTGCCAATCGGTCTGCGAAGCAATGCAAAACCAAAGAAAACGTTGCTTGATTGGAAACTGCTCTATATCCTTTATACTTATTCTACTGCTGGGCCTGGTTTTTCTAAAGCCGATTAATTAAGTTAACACTTAGACTGCCAGCAGTCCCTTTCTCGGCAGTCAAGCGGACGCGCGAAAAATCTGAAATAAGAAGAAAAAAAGCTTTGGGTTGGGGGGGGGGGGGGGTGGTGTTGCATAGCGGCAGGTGGCGGGCATTCTTGTTTATTCTCGTTTATTCTCCTCGCTATAATCTCTTTATCTCGTTGATGGCTTGTGCTCTTGGTTATCCAGAAAGTGACTTCTCGCAGTCTAATTAATGCTTATCCACAATTGATAGTTCTTTAACACACTGTATTTTAAATGGAAGTGTCACGCTATTTTAGTCAAAATTCATAACACTGAAAGACGTCTTTGCATCACTGAAGACCGAAAAATAATGCTGCATTTTTGTTACCAATAACCACTGAAGTGCACTGAAGCTATTCTTTGTTGTTTGCAGCCAAGGATGGAAATGGATTGAAAATTCGAAATGTTTTGTAGACGTTGTCCTCTCAAAGTGGCCAAAACTGAAAGTTAACTACGAATAGCCCTTTGTGCCATATTATATTTCGTATCATCTCAGTGGGTTGTCAGGAATGTTAAGTTTTAGTCCAATTAGACACAGTCATATAACTGTAATTATAACTCATATAACAGTACTATAATTTTATTTGTCAACAGGAACAAGCAAAGGATCAAAATGAGGTGGTAAGACTACATCCTGTGAACTTTTTGTTTTTTTAACTTTTGGTTGATATACATTAATTTTGTGACATTGCCAGTGTCAGTGAGCCTCCTTGCCTCCCCCTCCCCCCCCCCCCCCCCAAACCCGAAAACAACAATAATAATAATTTTATAATGACTGTAGTCAAGTGCATTAGCATAAGAAGTGCAGCTTTCTTGGAAATAATTACTTAACCACTATTATGTGAAGAAAGCTGGCTCTAACGTCTCTTCTACACTATACTTATCACGAGGACCAACCAGAGGATAAAAGTGAGGCGGTAAGGCGACATCCTACAACCTTTGTGTACTAGTCTTTTAATTTCGGATAAATTATAAATATAATAAAAAAAATTTGCTTTTATGACGATTAGACAAAATCATATAACTTTCTATCTTAGTTCCCTTTGCCAGTTTACATGTAAAGGATAGCCTTATGAATTCATGTTGAGTTGCTGATGTCTTGTGTTCCTTTTCTAACCCTAACCCTTGCACAACTACTTATGTAAGTACACTAAACCTGATAACACTGTAACACATACTTTCTTTTTCAGGACATGATTAGAGAGCGGAGATCAAAAAGACTAAGGAAGGAGCCAGTATGTGGTATCAGCATAATCATCTGTCTGAACAATGGGAGCAGACTTACAAGAAGCTTTGATAAAGGTGCTCTGTTCCAGGTATGGATGATCAGGATGTACACTGTATATGAACCCCAATTGGAAGTTTTTAACTACATCTGAAAGCAAGAACAAGTACAAAATTAATTTATTTTCATGTTTTGTTAAATGACTGGGGGTGGGTGGTAGTAAAATACAGCATTTTACAAAAAAATGCATTTTTATCAAGACAGATCCAAAGCATCAATAACAGACAATTAACCATAATTATATTACCATAATTATGTTGCTCTCAATTCTAGGAGGTTTATGACTGGGCAGGGTCATTGCAGGATACACCCCTTTATTTTACCCTGCATAGAGGAGGAAAACTAGTCCACCATAAAGAGGAAGTTGAGGGGAGCAGTGTCCTTCACTTAACCGAAAGGGTAAGTGAGATACATGTAATTCTTTGGTGACATGATTTAACATGGAACATGCAATAAACAGTGATTTATCTGTTCAGGCCACCATCAAAACACAATGTCACTCAGTTATTTTTGTACACAACATTTCACAGGGAAAGGAAGAAGCTGCAGCACTGCTTGCTTCAGAGGTAAGGGAAGTATGCTACTTAAAAACCAATAATCATCCTCATCACTCATGGGCATCACAGACTTCATGGAAATGACTTTCATACAGGAGCCATAAATTCATGGTCATCAAAACAAATTTTAAAACTGTTAAAACTATAAGTACTATAAAAAATACTAAAATAAGTGGAAATGTAAATTCTAAAAAAAATACTAATTAAAATTTAGGTAAAAGTAGAGGAAGGGCCTTCCAAATATATATTTATATCATACATGTACATCAAATTTTGATTAAATAACAACTTTCATGAATTACATTTGGAGACCTGAAACTGCCATCCTTTATAAGTAACAGAAAATTTGGGCAATTAACTGATTTCTCATGGACAGCTAGCAAGCAATACACTCAGATAAAGAAGCCACATAAGTCCTGGTTCCCTTTTTGCCCAACTTATGAAGCAAGGAAAGTAAACACCATGCAGCCACAAAAGCAAGCCTGGTCATCTAATGCAAAGTCATGCAATATACATCAAAACAAGAGAAGAAAGCAATTGGGATGTCTCATGGGCAACAATGATGGAAACTATTACTAAAGATGCACTGACTGGTTCCCTTGGCGACGAGGTTCTTCGTGAGCTGCGACACTTGGGAAACAATAAATTGCTTGATTCCCTTGGCGACGAGGTTCTTCATGAGCCGCGACACTTGGGAAACAATGCACTGACTGGTTCCCTTGGCGATAAGGTTCTTCGTGAACCCCGACACTTGGGATAGAATATATTGACTGGTTCCCTTGGAGTCGAGGTTCCTAGTGAGCTGCGACACTTGGGAAACAATGCACTGACTAGTTCCCTTGGCGATGAGGTTCTTCGTGAGCCGCGACACTTGGGAAACAATACATTGACAGGTTCCCTTGGCGACGAGGTTCTTCGTGAGCCGCGACACTTGGGAAACAATAAATTGCGTGATTCCCTTGGCGACGAGGTTCTTCGTGAGCCGCGACACTTGGGAAACAATGCACTGACTGGTTCCCTTGGCGACGAGGTTCTTCATGAGCCGCGACACTTGGGAAACAGTACATTGACTGGTTCCCTTGGCGACGAGGTTCTTTGTGAGCCGCGACACTTGGGAACAATGCACTGACTGGTTCCCTTGGCGACGAGGTTCTTCATGAGCCGCGACACTTGGGAAACAATACATTGACTGGTTCCCTTGGCGATGAGGTTCTTCATGAGCCGCGACACTTGGGAAACAATATATTGCCTGATTCCCTTGGCGACGAGGTTCTTCATGAGCCGCGACACTTGGGAAACAATGCACTGTCTGGTTCCCTTGGCGACGAGGTTTTTCGAGAGCCGCAACACTTGGGAAACAATACATTGACTGGTTCCCTTGGCGATGAGGTTCTTCATGAGCCGCGACACTTGGGAAACTATATATTGCCTGATTCCCTTGGCGACGAGGTTCTTTATGAGCCGCGACACTTGGGAAACAATGCACTGTCTGGTTCCCTTGGCGACGAGGTTCTTTGTGAGCCGCCACACTTGGGAAACAAATACATTGACTGGTTTCCATGGCAACAAGGTTCTTTGTGACCTCAACACTTGGGATACAATGTACTGTCTGCTTTCCTTGGCGATGAGGTTCTTCTTGAGCAACGACACTTGGGAAAACCGGCTCCAATGTTTCTTGGTGAAGAGATTTTTCATGAGCCACGACACTCTGGAAAGGCTGAATTGACTATTCTCCTTGTCGAAGAGGTTCTTCATGAGCTGCAGCATTTGGGACAGACTAATTGATATGACTGGTTCCCACAGATGAGACCCTTCATTAGCATCCCCTTGAAACCATCTACACTGTATGAGAATTATTGAAAAGATTTGTCTCATGTAGGGAAAAACTACTCCGACCTCAGCATTGACAACAGGAATAGTACCAGTCTGTTTAAGCTCCCTTAAGAGAGAGATAATTAAAGTAGCAACCTTAATGGAATGGGTGAATTAGGAATACTGATATGTCCACTGTCAATCTGTAGCTGATCCCTTAAATCCAACTGTCATTTTGAATCGCTAGTGCTCAATGCTGTAACATGAAAAATAACAGTAATACTAACCCTAACACTAACAACAGCAGGGCTAGTCAATTCAAATCATGACTTTTGTCGGTTTTTGGTTTCAAGCTATTGTTGATAGTGAATTGAGTAGTACTATGGGGGAATATAAGCCGGTTTTGAATGGAGCCTTCTGATTGGTCGAGAGCGATTTTTAATGAGATGCATCGGCTTCTGATTGGTGGATATTTTTAGGTCCGCCATTATCACGTGCACACGTGAACAGGATTGGTTAAGACGGTGGGGTCAAAGTCCAATCGACGTCATAATTGGGGGACATCACAGAAAGTATGTTTGGAATGTGGACCGAGATCCGGGGGGAACACTTAGGGTTCACAAGATGGCGACCACTTAGGGTTCACAAGATGGCGACCATGTGGGTCGCGCAGGTACGGGTCGGGTCGGGTCGGGTCGGGTCGGTTCGGGACGGTTCGGGTCGGGTCGGGACGGGTCGGGACGGGTCGGGACGGGTCGGGACGGATCGGGACGGGTCGGGACGCATCAAGACAAACTAGTGTTTTGTTTTTCTCGAATCATCAACGGTTTAATCAAACAAAACTTAATTTACAAGCGGGAACGTGTGACGAGACCTGGTGTCTAACCTCGTCCCTGAAACCATGGTGTAGGAATCCAGAACCTACTACCCTACTAAAAAATTTAACAAAGCTAAACAACATAAAATCATAAAGGATGGGTCGTCCATGGCGTGATTCTTAGCTAATGGATGCAGATACATACACCGAAACAACATGACATAAAAACGATCCCAATAGGAAGGACAACGCAAAGGAACGGGTGTGGTACCTATTTGGCAAAGACCTTCTTTATGTTTGGCAAATGCATCGGAGGCATACGTCAACTCCCGAACAAGTTTCTTCGGACGTTGTCCAGATCTGGCGACGGATGGACACTCTGGGGAAAGTACCTGTTCCCCACCACGATGAGGCTGGTCCGACAGTGAGGACATCGCCATTCCTTTCGCTGATGTTGGTTCATGTAACCGTATTGGATCGCCAGGAATGCATAGAGGCACCGGTCGTGCATCCTCTGCTTGCAACAGAACATCTTCATGGGGGTGGAGCGGTGTCTCAGTTTGCGCAGGGAGCCCAGGTGGCGACAAATGGCGGCAAACGTCAGATGTTCCAGTTTGTGCGGTTCTGTGAGAAAATACTCGAAGCAGATGACGCATTGGTTCTCTGCTTCGAATTGTTTCTGTATTTGGGCGGCTCGTTCTCGTTCCTTGGCTTTCTTCTGCTCGAGTTGTTGCTTCTTCCTCAGCAGTTCCTCGCGGTGTTCTAGATAGAACGCGTGGATCCGCGTCAGTCTGTCTCTGGCCCTTCTGGCTTGCGAGCGCGTGACAGGTGGCATATTGTTGAAGCATCACAAACAGAATGAAGAGGTTTCGGATCGCACGCTCTTATAAGAGACCCTGATGGGTCATGTGATAGGTCAGGTGACTTAGAGGGGGGATGGGGGGGTACCCCTCCAGGAAAGGTCTCTTCTTGAAAACGAGGTCCAAAGAGGTCTATAAGAACCGAGGCGTTGGAAGGATCATCATTCTTGTTCTTTGAAAAGTCTATGGGAGGTTGTTTAGCCATCGCAGAAGTGACGAGAGATATGCGACGAGCACAGAGGCAAGAAAGAAATGGTCGATTGATGGTCAGTGTGATGAATGTGGTCATCGGTCGGGGTCACGGAAGCAACGACAACAACAACGTTGTTCCTACAATGGGATTTGCTGGCCCTATATTCAATATCTCAACTCGTCGTCGGAATGAACCAGAGCAGAAAGAAGAAAAGAAAAAAGATGACGTGGAAATGGAAGCCATGCGACGTTGGGCGGAGAGGGTCAAACCGACCGGACAATTCCTCGATGTAGAGGATACCCAAGAATGGCCATGTGTGATCTGCGGGGAAGATGATTCTGAACTGAAGGTGGACAACAAAGTGTCAGAGTTTGTCCAAAAGTTAAAGAAGGAATTACCCCAAGGCATCCAAGGCTGTACTATCAAAGCAGATCTCTCGGTGGAGATGGGATGTTGCCACCAAACCTTACACGTGGGTTGCTTACTCACATGGTGGTTGACCCGAAGCCATTGGACCTGCCCTCATTGTCGGGAGGTTTACCTGGAGGGTAACAAGAATCAGAATTACCCGCGGTACGACGAGCGTCAGGACATGATTGTCCAACAAGTGTACAATGCCGTGACCCGTACTATCTGGAATCTCAACACAGATCCCACGGACGATGAGGAGGAGGATGAGTTTGACGACGACAGGTTTGAATTTGCCGATCTGTCGGACGATGATTTAACCACACTAGAGGGACTGTTGGGACGTTGACATTTTGTTTGTTTTACTCGTGTAAGTTAAGTTAAGTTAAGAGGAACACTCAATGTGAATTAAAAAACATGTTTTATTTTCATTGTCGGTTACATTTGTGTTCTTTAAGAAAATAGTTCAACTTGGGTAGAGGGAACGTCTTCCAATGGGCAGGGCGTAACGGGGTCCTGGGTGTCTGACTGGCTAGCATTCTTTGCGTGCGTTCGTGATTGATGTAACGCGTGTCGTAAGACAAGAGTCGCTGAGACCGCATCCATTGGACGAAATGGTAGCATTCGACTTGAGGGCAATGCAATTGTAAGGGATGCTGATGTCGTCCGCACGACCCGACGGAGAGACGGGGTAGATCGTCGAATTTGGGACATCCCCATCGTTCCAAGTCTAGATGAGGAATCTGCCAGGTATCGAGCCATTGACCTTCCATGCCTCCTTTGTGAGCTACGAGGGTCCGTTGTGGGGTCTTGAATTGTTGGTAGAGACGTCGGACATCGACCAGGAGTTCACTGGCTACATGATAGCCTTGTCCTGGATAGTAAGGAAGACCATGGACGTACTTGGAAACGTAATGAGCGGTACGTTGATCTTTGGCAGAGAGATGGGGCCATTCCACACAAGGTTTGTAGTGGATGGATCCATAATGGGTTCCAGTATGGTCGCAGTATCCCAGTTCTCTAGGTAAGATTTGTCGCCCACTACAAAAATATTCCAAATCCAGGACGAAGCACACCTCATCGAAGGGGTGTGTCGTCTTCGTCTTCTGAGGAGGAGGAGGAGGAGGATTCGGCGGAGGACCAGTAGTCTTTGGTGCGCCACCCTCGTTTGGACCACCAATGGTTGCGCACGTCTGGGTCGGGGTCGTCAGCATCGTCGAAGATGTATTTGCACTCTGAGCACACATTCGCATCCGGTTTCCAGGTCTTCAAGGCTGACAAGGGAAGTCGGTTCTTTTCGTACTGACAACACTTACACAAGTAACGATCCAGGAGAGCGTCTATACGTTTGAGAAGTCGTAAGGTGATGGGATCGTCGTCTTCTGTTTGCGTGGCTGCTGCCTGAGACATGCTGTGACAAATGGAGAGAGCGGAAAGGAGCTTCGATGTTTTATGAGAGTGTCCACGTGGGAGACACGTGAAGATCAAGCACGAGAGGAACACGTGCTACGGGTTATAAAGGACGGTGTCGTGCAAGTCAGGTTTTCATTGATCACCATGAGTACGTCGTGGGAATACGGAGGCGTGTCTCCCGCTAGGTATCCTAGTTTTGGTAAAAAACCGAGCAAACGAGGTAAGAAGAAAGACGATGTCGTTCGTGAAGCAGCCCAACCGCCTGCCAAGATTTACAAGGAAGCGCGTGAGAAAGCGGCCACCAAACGAAAAGAGGAGACTAAGAAGAAGAAGGACGAGGAACTGAACCAAGCGGCTCGTGAGTTGGATGCTCTGTTAGCCTCTGTGCCACCCGAGTTGCCTTCGTACGAACAGGTGATGGCCACGATGCCCCTCGAACAGAAAGATCCACCGTTCGTGGTATCCTTGGCTGAAGGCAGGGTGCACCATGACGTGCCTTTCGAACCTACTATGACCACAGACTCGCCGTGTCCAGTTCCTGAACCACCACCACCCGTGGTGTCGCCCTCGTCGTCCCGATCCTCACCGCCGCCTCCTTTGGCCGGCGCGAAGGACGTGCTGTGCCCGTTTCATGCCACACCGTTGACAGGTGGTTTGACCAAGAATGGGGCTCCGTACCTGTACTGCCGAGATTACGATGGAGTGTGTCCTTTGTTCGTGATGGGTGCCGATCGAATCCAGACCTGGATCGATGCCATCGAGGCGCAGCTGCATGAGGATGTCCGACGAGGACCCTGGCATTGCTACCATCAGGAGAAGGCGCGTTTGTCGCGGACGGTGAAACCAGACTCGCCCAACAAGGATCGTTTCTTCTTGGCTTGTCGTCAAGAGGAATCGTGTAAGTTTTTTCAGTGGGTGGATCTGGCCTGGGGCAAGACGATTCTCAAGAGACGTGCCGAGGGCTACGATCACGATACGGTCCAACGGATCTCTCGGGAAGAACAGGAGAAGTGGCAGAAGCACCGTGAAGAGCAAGAGAAGAAGAGGATTTTCGGACCGTTGCCGAATCATGAGTACGTCAAGAAGAGGATGGAGAAACGGGAGGAAGAATGGTGCCGACGATTGGAACGGATCCGTCCCATCACACCAGGATTGCTGAAATCTTGTTTTTTTGATTTGAATTTTGATCAGATTCGTATCGATTCCGGAGTGTATAAAAGTCAGTCCATGTGAAATGTTTGAATAAAAGTACATGTGATGATGATGTCGTGTGCTGAATTGGGTCGTCGGGTGGTGAGGGTGGGACTCGAACAAATCGTACGTCTGCCTTATCGCGAGTACGGACGACGTCTCCGTTGGTCGATCTTGACCTGGATATGTCGAGAATTGATGACCTGTCTCGAAGGAGACGATCAATGGGACGGGTTGCCCACCCAAGAACCCGTGGATGCCATAGCCACGTTCGCCGCTTTGAAACGCAAGGACGACTATAAATGGCCTCATTTTGTCGTGTATCTGACCTGGTTGACGCGAACTCTGGGACCCGAGAGAGCGTACGCTACGTGGCAGACGTTGGAACAACGGTACTTGAAAGAGCTGCCTAGTCTCTTGGAGTTGACCGTCCGACTCCTTCTCACCAAGACATGCCGAAGCGGAAGAACCGCCGCCGTGCTTCCGGCGTCACCGCCTACACGGATCCCGGCACGCCCGGCGCTTTAGGTGGCGTGGCCCGCTATGCCAAGGCCCAAGGGTTGTCCTTGAAAGAAGCCCGAGACGAATTGCAAGGGGAATTGGCCTATACGTTACATCGTCCGGTCCGTCGACGTTTTCAGACGTCCCCCGTGTTGGTGTTCCACAAAGACGATCAATGGCAAGCCGATTTGGTGGAGATGCAACCTCTCAAGAAATGGAATGGTGGAAATCGATACCTCTTGACGGTCATCGACGTGCTGTCCAAGTATGCCTGGGCCGTTCCCGTCAAGAACAAGACCGGCGTGGCCGTGACAGAAGCGTTTGAGAAGATTCTGCGACAGAGTGGACGGAAACCGTTGCGTTTACAGACGGATGCCGGGAAAGAATTTTACAATGCCCCGTTCAGAACCATGTTGGAACAAGAAGGCATTCACCATTTTTCGACGCACGGGGATGCCAAAGCTTCCATCGTCGAACGTTTTAATCGTACGTTAAAACAACGCATGTATCGTTATTTCACGGCACGTAATACGCGAGTGTATGTCAAGGTGTTGCCCCAACTCCTCGACGGGTACAATGGGAGTCGGCATCGGAGTATCGGTATGGCACCGCGCGACGTGACGGAGAAGAACGAAGGTGCGGTGTGGTCCACCTTGTACGGCAAACGCCTGAAACGGCGTCCTCGTCCCAAACTCAAAGTGGGCGATCGTGTGCGACTCAGCAAGAAACATCGTCCGTTCAAGAAAGGGTATCTACCAGGTTGGACCGAAGAAGTGTTTGTCGTACAACGCGTGGTACCCGGACCCGTGGTCACGTATAAACTGAAAGAATGGGATGGCACGCCTCTCGAAGGTAGTTTCTACGAAGAAGACGTTCAGAAAGTCACCGTACCCGACGAAGCCTTGTTCCGCGTGGAAAAGATTTTGCAACGACGCAAGCGACTCGTGAAAGTGCGTTGGTTAGGTTGGCCTAAGAAATACGATAGTTGGATTCCTCGTTCGGCGTTGCGACATGTATAAAAGAGATACAAAAGATGTAATAAAGATACCATACACGATGTCTCGTTATGTGACGTTGTCGAGTCATGTTCAAAAATCCGAATTCCCCGACAACGGTCCTTCCGAGTTTAAAGTCCGGCTGCCTAGCGAACGTGTTTGGCAGCAGGACACGGATCGTTGGGAAGTGGGATTGAGTGGCGTCTTTCTGCCTGACATTCCACCGCCACCACCGCCACCACCTGTGTTCCCCGAGAAGATCCTGGTTCACGAGTCGTACCATGGCATAGGTCATCCAGAGACGTGGAGTAAGGAAGGATACGTGTGCATGTTTTTCTATACCACCTGGAAAAAGAATGCCAAGGGAGAGATGCATACCTTTCAAAATCAACGAAGGGTCATCTGGTTATCGGAGCTCACTCCATCCGAGACGGGTGTGGAATTTGTCAAACAGATCCTGGATCTGATGCAACAGAAGATCCATCAAAATTTGAGTGCCGGAGAACATCTTTACTTTGAAGTCACAGACACGAGTCAGACCCCTCCAAAGACGACGCGATACAATACTATGGCCAAGTTTGTATGGAAGGGAGACGACTTGCTTTTGGATAATACGCTCGTGTATCAACAGGGAATCATGTGGAAGTATTTTGGATGGGTCAGCGAACTGGCTTTCCATATGGGATGGTTGACCAAGACGGTGATACAACACGGAGTTTTTCAGCCACTACCGGGTCACTACAAGAAAGGACCCAATCTCCTCATCGAAGCCATTGACGAGACCGCCCCAACACCGGATTACACCCAAGAACAGTTTCGCGACGGATCCGTCTTTCCGTCGTACCCTAGTGCTTTTACCAAAACCACCGGGCCGGTAGCCTTGGTCGCTGAAGGTTCGGGATGGCATGCGTTCTATAACAATGCTCATTTCTTGGTGATGGCCAAAGCCTTCAATTGGCGGTTCGTGCGCTTGAACGAGGCCTTTGCCCGATTGAAACCCACACCCTTGGCGAAGCAACCGATCGAACGTCCCCTCTTTGTCTACATCAATTTAGTGGAAAGTCAATGGTTGGAGGAGTCGTACGACGAATTGCTGCGTACCGTTCCCTATAAAAGTGGAGGTGTCTGGTGGGAACCACGACAGGTGCATTACCATCGCCTACGCGGATCTGAGATCGAAACGGTCCACGTTCGTATCAAGGAAATCGACGGGCGTCCCGTGGCCTTTCCTAAAGACAAGACAAGCACGCTCTGTCTTCACTTTCGTCGTCGTCATGAATCGCATCGTCGTGCTCAGCGATCCTTCGAGAGAGTTTCCGGATAATCGGACCAATACGTTCAAGTCGCGACTTCCTCAGGTGGTCCAGTTTGAAGGGGATTGGGAGGTCGGATTGACATCCATTTCCATACCCGATAGTGGTTTGGATCTCAGTAGTTTTCTCTCCGATGGTGCTAGCGTGATACAACTGAGGTATCAAATCTACAACACATCGACAAAAACTCTCACGACCCGTTCGGAAGATGTGTGGCGCAATAATGTCATCGAGAATTCTCCGTTCATCGTGGATGGGGTCGGACTCATGAACGCTTTGATCAAAGAGATGGACTGGGAGATCACCGGGACTCTGCAAGGCATGGCGAATGGTATGGTCGAGGACGCACATCGACCGACCTTTCGCTGGGAAGGAGAGATGGCCATCTTGGAAAAAAAGGATATTGGAGTCCTGGGAAGTCGTCCTCTTACCGGTAATAACGTGGAACTGAAAATCGTCAAGGATTTGGCCTTTCGCATGGGATGGTTGAAAGTCGACAACAAGGGCAAACACAGTCTGGGTCCCAATCTTCGATACAGTCTCTATGACAAAGAAACTAAGAAAGCAACGCGGGTGTCCAATACGGAACTAGCCTTGGAAGCGTTATGGATGGCCGATACGACCTGGCTTGTTCTGAGTTTCACCGTAGAGTGGCACTTTGTCAATTTGAACACGGCCTTCCAGCAGGCTCTAAGTCATACCTCCCGAAGCTTATTGGTGTACTCAGAGGTGGTGAGCAGTAACGTCATGGGAGATGCCGAACATCCTTTGATACGAGAAGTCCACTATCAACGACGTGGCGGAGGGGACGTCTATTTCGAACCGACGCATATTCAATGGATGCCCATGCGTCGTCGTTACTTGGATGTCATCGAAGTCAGCGTGGCCGAGAGTGATGGACATCTGGCTGACCTGGGAAGAGGTCATAGAACCATCGTCACCTTTCAGTTCCGGAAACGGAAATGAAAAAAAAAACGTATAAAATGAAGACACGTCGTGGGTTATCATTTTTCTCATCATGCGTGGGGGTAGTTTGACACGGTATTATCCTCCGTACCTTCGTGGATCGGGTGCTACCGAAGAGTTGATCAAGATTGCCTCGCCCGTTTTGATGAATGCCATGCAAACGGGACTTCAAGCGGCGGCTAGTGGTCGTTCGTTCAACGATGTCGGAGGTGTGGTGGGAAATTCGTTGAAACGTGGTTTGAAACGAAAAGCGGGCGCTTTGGTGAAAGCCGGTCTCAAGGCCGGGGGACGACATGCCTATAAAAAAGCCAAACGAAGTGTGGCATCCATCTTTAGACGATAATGATTCACCGACCGATGGTCGTCCATTCACGGTTGCGTCGACAACGCGCCTACCGTCGACGTCAGTCTGCCCCTACTATAAAAGGCAGGACACCCGTTCAGTACGGTGGTTGGTTGATCCCGCACCTACCGAGAGCACCACGACGACGACGACGTAGAAGAAGAAGACGATGAGTCTGGAACTGTTTACCATGCCGTCGACGGACATCACGGTCGATTCGTACCGGATGATCCCGTACAGTGCCGCCATGACGGGTATCGTACCCATCACCTTTACCGTTCCCGGTTTGGACGAATTTGTGGATTTGGGACGTAGTTTTTTTGAAATCGAACTGAAACTGAATTCGGCGTCCACCAACGGTATCGTGACCGATGCCAACAGTGCCTCGGATGCCAACAACACCAAGTTTGTGTACGTCACCAACAATCTGGCCCACGGTCTCTTCAAACAGATCAATCTACGGTTGGGTGGTGTCTTGATGAGCGAACAGACCGATACGTACATGTACAAGTCTTTCATCGAAACCCTCTTGAATTACAGTCGAGACGAAGGCGATACGTTGTTGGCCCCTCAAGGTTGGGTGAATTACCTGAACGTGGAAGAACAGCTGGCAGCCGCGGGAGGCGACGACGACATTTCCACCACCGCCGGATGGGCGCACAACAGTACGAATGCTTTGAAGACGGCCACCAAACTGTTTTACGGCAACAACAAAGCCACCATGATCATGTATCCTCATCTGGCCGCCATGCGAACAGGACGTTTGTTGGTCCCTCGCGTAGAAATGGTGATGGAACTGTTTTGCAACACACCAGATTTTTTCCTGTTTGGGACCAAGACCAGTGGGACAGGGGTCAAAAGATACGTCACGTTGGGTGCAGGGGATATCAAAGTCACTTTTCATCTGTGTCGCGTCAATCTGAATGTCAGTGTGGGTAACGAACTGATGGCCAAGATCGATGTGAAAGGTCAAATGGCGAATTATCCTATGGTCAAAAGTCAAATCCGAACCTTCTCGTTCGATGGCAAGACCACCTTGTGGACCGAAGACCAATTGTTCACAGGTCGTCTTCCCGACCGTTTGGTCGTCGGACTGCTGGATAGCAAAGCGTTCAATGGGGATTTGGAGTATTACCCGTACGCCTTCCAAGATTTTGGGGTGAAGAGTATTCGTCAACTGGTAGGTGGGGAAGAATATCCCTATCCGACGTTGGAATTGAATGGTACCGATACGCGGAAAGACCGGTTGGGCTATCACCGTGTTTTGGAAGCCAGCGGTTCCCTGACGAATCATCGCCCTCACCTGATCCAGCCAGGAGATTGGGGATTCGGCAAGAATTGTACCTTGTTCATGTTTAACAATGTGCCTAGCGGAAATGCCGATTCACCGTATCATCGAAATCCCAAACAAAAAGGCAAGCTGCGTCTGGAAATCCGATTTAATGCCGCTCCCGACAAGAACATCACCATTTTGGTGTTTGGCGAATTCGAAGACAGCTTCCAAGCCGGTACCAACGGAGCCGTCCTGTATCAAAAGTACGAGTGAACAGACATGGAATTTGTACCCTTGAGTGACGTGACCTTACGCGCCTTGGCCTTGGACGATCCGATCCTGAAACGCGTCTTTCATGGCGTCCATCCCTCCGACGGGCTTCCGTCGCGTCCACCCCGTACGACACGGGCCGCTTACATTGTCAACACGGATCCACGAGGGGAACCGGGTCAACATTGGTTGGGACTTTGGACGGAACAGAATCGGTGTGAAGTCATGGACAGTTACGGACTCCCCATCACCACCTACCAAGCGCCCGACCTGGAGAGATGGCTCGAAGACGAATGGGATGCAGTGCAATGGAACGATCAGACCCTTCAAGCTTTGAACAGTACCGCTTGCGGTCATTATGCTTTGATGTTTTTGAAAGAAAGGGTTCGGGGACGTACCATGCCCGAGTTTGTGCAAACCTTTTCTCCCCATGATTTTGTAGCCAACGACCGAAGGGTGGGTCGACAAGTACGTCGCCAAATCGTCCAAGAGATCAATACCTTACCCTGCCTTCAAAGTTGTACACCGCATGAACCGATTCTTCTACATTGATGAATAAAAAATTTATTTCATCATTTGTCGTGTCTTTGTTTTATGTAAGGGTATAAAAAAGATAAGGTGCAGTTCGATCGCCGAGGAAGGATGATACGGCAACCCAGTAGTACGATGATCGTCGGTCCCTCGGGGAGTGGCAAGACGCAATTGACCGAAGCCCTCTTGACGGAAGGCGATGTCTTTGAAGGAGGTCGGACCAAACCGTGTCATTACTGTTATGCTGTATGGCAACCGCGTTTCGAACGGATGAAAGGTCGTGGGATCCGATTTCACGAAGGGATCCCTGACATTTCGGATCTTCGACAATGGTTTGGAAAAAGTCAAGGTGGCATCTTGGTCTTGGACGATCTCATGGACGAAGGTGGGAACGACAAACGCGTGTTGGATCTATTCACTCGAGAATCGCATCATCGGAACATCACGGTGTTGTATTTGTGTCAAGATTTATTTCCACCCGGCAAGTATGCCAAGACCATTTCTAGGAATGCCCACTATCTCTTCGTGTTCAAGAATCCTAGAGATCAATCGGGATTTCGAGCCTTGACGTTGCAAGCCTTTCCCGATCGATGGCGTGACGTGCTTCGTCTCTTCGAGAGGTGTACGCAACGTCCGTACGGGTATATAATGATGGACCTTCATCCCGCTTCAGACGATCGGTACCGACTGTTCAGTTGTGTGACACCGTCAGATGGTCCGACTCAAGTGTGGAAACGTGAATGAGTAGTCCAGGATCCCCGTTTGCCCATTGGGATCCCTCGGATTATCAACGTGCCTTGGCAGAGTACCGACGACGACAAGCTCCTTCCACACCTTCCACACCTTCCACACCTTCCAGTCCCGGATCACCGTTTGACCAGTTTCAATTTGAACGCAATCCCTCTGAATATCAAAGGGAATTGCAAACGTACCGTCAACAGCAACAACGACGGAGAGCTAAAGAACGCGCGGCTCGTCGACGTCGAAGACAAGGAGGACGGGCTTTGGCTTTGAGTGAACGACTCGAGACCGCTCGACACATTCCTCTAGGAACCCGTTCGTTCTCTGAACCCAGGATGACGTCTGCTCCAGCCGGTGTAGGGAGCAGGACACCGCGGACGTCCCCGGCCGGTGTGGGGAACACCATTCCCAACATGGCTCCCAGAAACAGCCCGGCCGGCGTCGGAACACGAACCCCCAACAGTACGATTCAAGAGTTTTTGGAAACGTTGGATCAAGGTCGTGTGCCGACACCCGAACCCAATGTCTTGTTGGAAGAACTGGGTCTTGGTACCGGGGGATTAGAGACCGATGGATTTGTAGCCCAACGACAACTCATGATGCGTTCTCTTTTGGACGGGAGTATCCCCGTCGCTCAGAGAACCCAGATCCAAAGAGACTATAACATCTCCGACCAAGATTTACAAGATTTTGCCGCTAGTGGTCCTTCCAATCGTCCTACCACTGGAGGCAAACGCCCGCGTCCCACGACCGGAGGCAAACGCCCGCGTCAACGTCCTCTCCCAGCAGGTTCTCCTGCAGGTTCCCGCCGTCGAGGTAGCGGTGGGAGAGGCGGTGGTGGTGGTGGTGGTGGTGGCGGAGGTGGTGGAGGTCCTCCCGGAGGAGGTGGCGGCGGTGGTGGTGGAGGCGGTGGCGGCGGAGGTTCTCCTGGAGGAGGAGGAGGTTCTCCTGGCGGAGGTTCTCCCGGAGGGGGCAGTCGCCGTGGAGGTCGACGACGTTTGAACCAGGATGGACTTCGTCGTCAAATGGATTTGTTATCTCAAGACGCCCGTCAACGAACGGATGGACGTCGTATCCGGAACATTACCCATACCAACACCGTGACCACAGTCTACGAAGATGGTGGCACGCCCACCGTCCGACGCACCTCTTCCCGCCTCAGTAACCCATAAAAGGACATGCGCAACGCCACGATGTCAATCATGCCCAAAACCAGACGACGACGACGACGACAACAACGACGACCCCCACAACGTGGACGCGGCCTCTTGACGGTCCTAGGCAAAGCTGTGGCTGCTGGGTACACGTTGGGAAAAGACAAGAGGTATAAAAGGATGGGCGCTAAGGGCGTCACCGGCCACTATGAAGCACCCGAGTATAATTACGGTATGATGAAACGGATTCTCAAACGAAAACCTTGGGCGCGAAAAATGGTGATGGATCGAATGATGCGTGGGGATCCACATCCTTTGAGGGGACTATGAAGCAAAGAAGAAGAAGAAGAAGAAAACCCCCCGTCCGACGACAGCGTGGCGGGGTGCTTCCTTTGATCGTGGCAGGCGCAAGTGCTGCCCTCGGAGGCGTGGCTGCTCTGGCGCGTAAGAATGCTCGGACCCGAGCACGTCACCGTAAACGGTACGATGACATGGTGGCTCGAACGCGAGCCGAAGACGCTCGCCGTGGAGACGATTCGGCCATTGTGTACACACACATTCCTGCCTATAAACCGCCTCGTTATAAAGGTCAAATCTTCCTAGAGAAACTCAGAGGTCGACGATAACTATAAAAAGGACAGTCCAATCGATCCCATGGTAACAATGGCACGTCAACGTGGTAGCGGTATTTGGTTGAACGGGAGACGTCAACGCGGACGTGGTTTACCCATATGGGTGCAACGGGGCGGCAACCTGATCATGTTCCCAACGGCTGTCCCTAAACTTCCTAAAGGACGCCGACGACGACGACGACGAAAACGACCAGGAGTGCTCCGGGTATAAAATAAAGAACGCCCCGGATCGATAGCCCGGAACACACCAACCATGTCGTGGAGGATACAACGACAATGGCCGTTTCTACGGAGCGTCTTGAAAGAAGCCGATCATCAAACCCGTCGGGCACGCCTTCAGGCTGCCAATGCCGATCAAATCAATGCCGTGAGTGAATTGGTCATGAACACGATCCGAGGGAACGTTCCTGTCTCGTCCAAGATAGTGGGACGCCTTCGACCTTACGAAAAGGTCTTGGGGGACATGTCTCGTCGAAAACATTCTATTAAAAAGCGACGTCAATTGATGATGAATCAGACAGGAGGAGCTCTTTGGGACGGTCTGAACGCCGCTTGTGACGTGGTACGACGAAGTAAAGGACACAGACTAAACACGGCTTGTGACATCCTAAGACCCAAAAAACGATGAAAGCGTGTCGCCATCGGATTCCTGGTTGCGTTCGTGCTCAAATACCCTATCTGGGTTGGTTTCTACGAGATCTGACCCGATTGTCGGGAGAGGACCGTTTACGAAAACTCTACGATGCCGTGGATCAAAAGATCGAGGCCATCAGTCAACTGGCTCGAGAGATTGTCAAGGGACGTCTGCCTTTGTCCAAGTACACCCTGCTCAAGATTACCGAGACCCCACGAGATCGAAGAGTGTTACGGGTCATCAGTCGTTCGAGTTATACCATAAAAGCCCGACGAAGGATGATGCGTCGACATTTTCATCGAACTCGATTCTGGGTCGGATTGCATACGGCGTATCATCATTGTGTCAAGGATCATCTACAACATGGACGATGGTTGGTGTGATAACACGTGGACGCAAGGGCCTCGTTCGTTCTGTGCCCTACAGGATCAGATACGGGGGCTTCGGCATCGTGTCCGCGAACAATGCGACATTGTCCGTCAATTGACCGATCAGTTGCAAGAACGCAATCAGAACTTGGAGCTTGCCGAACAAAAGATGGGGGTCTTGCAAGAACAAGTCTGCGAATTGAATCGACATTTGGAACGCGAACGCTACGAGAAACAGAACCTCTACTATAAAACCAGGGAAAGACGCGACGATCTCAATACTTCACGATGAGTGAAGTGGAGACCATTCCAGGATTTGAAAACAAAGTCTTGATCGATCCTCAACGACTGCGTCAACTCGAAGACGTGTACAAGGAACGTCTGACCGAAAACCTGCCTTTGGCCAAAGCCGCTCGTATCGCCGCCAAACAAGAAGCCGTTCTCATGTCGGATCAGATTCCTCCAGGGATCAAAAATACCTTGGCTACTTCTCTGGCCGACCAAAAGAAACGGTGGACCAAAGCCGTACGACAACCTATCGGGTTCGGACCGGATGCCGACGACGAACGCGATGCCGAAGCCGATGCCTATGCGCAAGGACCCTTACACTCCATGTTGACGCAGTTGGTGAAGAAGAAGAAGAAAAAGACAACACCCGAGACCACGCCCTCGGCACCCCCTAAAGCTAAAAAACGACTTCGATTCATCACTCAACCTAAAGCAGTCCCACCCAAAAAGAAGAAGAAAAAGTCACCCCCCAAGACACCGGTTCCCTCCGTCGACTGGGGACAGCTTCCGTTTCAAGGAGATCCCAGGATGATGGGGAGTAGTGTGGCCGACTACATGGAGAGGACCGCTCAATCGGTCCAGAAAAAAATTCGTAAGAAGACAGGTCAACGCCGACGTCCGACCGAAACAGATAAATTGCAACGCCCACCCGGTTGGTTGGATTTCGATAAGAAACTCAAACGACGCTTAGATGGCGAGGACTACTAAGAGACGGCGACGCCAGCGACGACGACGTCAGCGAGGTGGCAAATTTGACGTGCAGAAGGCTTTAGCCAAGACCGGGATCGAGTTTCATTGGCCTGGCTATCAGTACATGGGTCCTGGCACCAAACTGGCCAAACGACTCAAACGAGGGGATCCTGGCATCAATCGTTTGGACAAGATTGCCAAGACCCACGACATGGATTATGCCAAGGCCAGAAACTTACAGGACAAGTGGAAAGCCGACGACAAAATGATTCGGGCTATCAGTAACCTCCCAGGCAAAAAGAAGAAGACGGAGAAAGTGGTCAAGAAAATCATGCAAATGAAACGTAAACTCAAACTTTAATTGGTTAACATTTTTTCAACGAAATTTACGATTGAATATTCTTGTCCGACGAAGGAAAGGACCGTAAATGTCAATAAAAGGTACAAAATAAAAATGTCCCGTCTTTTGATTCTTCTTGATCTGTTTTTCCGGGTGCCATAGGGGTTGTCTCCGATAACGCCAGGCTTCACGAAGGGCCTGTCCTGTTGCACAACAAATCAGACTACCAAACAGCATGACCGCTCTCAGGTGACGCCGTGCAGGGGGTAATTGGAACTGCAATAGAAATGAAAATGTCCATCAGATCCTCGTCTCATACGATAGTAGCGAAGACGCCATATCTCTGCACATCTCCATGGCTTCCTCAACCAACTTTGGGTAGGACAACATTCATGTAACTGAGGCTGAAACAGGGTCTGGATCTGGAACGAAACAAGAACAATAAGGAGGTCCCATACTGTGATAACATCTCGCCCGTACCACCAAATGTCCTTCGGTATTCTGGTAAACAAAATGTCCCTCCTCGTTACGGACCATGATCTGACGACGCCATACAGGCGGATCCAAATAATAAAGGGCCACGCCCCGATCCTCCTCCAATATCTCCTCCACCAAATCCTCATCGTAAGGGTAGATGACACGTAACTGAAACGATCCGATGCCTGTAATGGTGTCTGATCCTATATAATTGTAAAATCCGTATCGTGACACAATGGCATCGATGATGGTCAGTTCCTGGACTATCGTATACCGTTCTCCATAACACTCCACACAGTAACGACGATCCTCGTATGCCACGTACTCCTCGACATCCGGGGGAATGCTGAGCAGCTAAAACATAAACAAAGACACGCCTGTCAAACGTTCCTCCAGTAACATGAATCGAACCTCGGGCGTATAGGGTCGTCTCTCGTGCACATGAAAGCGACCACTCCACGTACAAAAACATCGGTCGGCACGGACCATAATCTGAAAATATAAGTTCATATAAGTTCCCATACAGCGTGAGACTGAACCATTCCCCTATACGATAGGGTCAGGTCCGTTCTCCTACGAGGTCTACGAGGTCCATACGTCCAGGGTCTTTGACAAGATTGTACATGTTCCCGTGTCGAGATACGTCCGTCAGATCGGTAAAGACAACGTGCACATGTGATAGGTCCAAGGTAACAGCAAAGAGAGTGCCAGAGTAGAACCCCTTCCCCACAAGCGTACACCACCATGATCTACGAAAAATTCATCAAGACGTTAGTCCCCATAAGACACGCAACTGATAATGACCATTCCACACGAGGCTATAGGATCTCTGAACTGCAGCCGATTTTTCCCTACGACGTTTGTAGGTCCCCTGACAATGTCGTGCATGTTCCTGTGGTGCTATGTTCGTTTGTGGGTCATTGAGTCGATCAAGACAATACATACATGTAATGGGTCCATACGAACAACAAGGTGAATCCCAAAACGTAAATCCTTCCCCATTGGCGAACACCGTCATGAACTAAAAATAATAATAGTGAGCATCATAATAATGCTTAGTAGAGTCATAGTTTGGGTCACAGCGATTCATTTCGTCTTTGATAGATCGTCAGACACGGTAATAAACAGCCTCTTCCTTGGCGTAATAGAGTCTGTTGCGGTACGATCCAAAATTAGGCAGATTGCACCAGATCTAAACAGAAAAATGACATCCATGTTAATAGGAGAATCGACTATCGACGACGACGACGACGACGAATACGGCCATGAGAACCGACCGCCCTCCATAACTCCGCTATAATGTCTAGTTCTTTTTCCGTCCAACCCCTCTCCAATGAAAAGCGAGTGGTACATCTGAGGATACACCAAGTCTAATGAAAATTAAAAAAACAGTCACCATCGTCTCTGAGGACAGCACGCACACCAACACCAACACATAGTCGTATTCTAAAAAACATAACATAGGTTATCGATGTTTGTATACGTTAACGAGACCAGAAGACGGATCCCAAAAATCCACGTCAATCGCCTTCCACAACTCCGCCGTAACCTCCATCTCTTTTTTCGTCCAACCCAGTTCGTAAGAATAACGAGTAAACTGATTCAGACGACACCACATCTAATAATAAAGAGAACGAAACGTTTGAATCAGTATCCCGTCCCAATAGAGACCCGTGCCCCTAAGACGAAAGCAATAAGAAGTACACGATCCGTATCCATAAGAAGTACAGCGTCCAGGCGGAACAAAGTCTGGAAAGATGGACGGAAACCATGGTCCCTGTCAAGAAAACATGATGGCACGGTTACCATAATAAGGAGATTCGTGAAAAGTATATGCGGATACACGACCACCCGAATGACAACGACGACGTCCGTAGGAGACTTCCAACCCGTCACATCGACAACGAACGAGACACCCGTAACACAAGCAACCAAAGTAATTGAGGTCCAGTCGTTTCAAACAGTGAATGCACGTGGCGGCAGTCTCCGTACAACGTTGAGGACACACCCACTTGATCCAAGTCCATTGATCCCCTGACCTCGGTGGATAACCTCCACGAGTCCTATGTTCCTGCACCACCATCTATTAACAAAAAGAACCTATCTTAGAATCTCATTCAAGTAACGTCGTCTCCAACGAAGCTGCTTCATCGTTCTCGGAGGACGTGCCCGTCGCCACATCCAACAACCATTCCTCCATACCCATCTCGATAGCCTCTCATCCCCGAACGTATCCTCAAATTGACAAATCACCTACGAAAGAAAAAACGACCTATCTTAGAATCTCCCTCAAATAACACCGCCTCCATCGACGCTGCTCCTCCGTTCTCAGGGGTCGTCTCCGTCGCCACACCCAACGATCCTCTCTCCATATCCATCTCGAAATCCTCTCATCTAATGTTTGTTCCAATTGACAAATCACCTACAATAAAGCAAAAAACTGGGTCCAACTATACCCCTGACACAAATAACACCAGTCCCCCAAATCATGACGACACGGTGGAAACCCATAACCCACGTCACAGGTACAAATCAAACATCCCGGACGACGGTAAGACGCATAAGACACCCCACAATTACAGTCACAGTCCCACGTTCTACACGTCAATTCCACATAACTGCAACGACATTCCCATTCGACCCAATGATGATCCACTTCCGACCTAGTGACCACCATGACCTACAACAAAACAACGACAATGAGGAGATCGAAACGGCATACACAAAAGACCTCTCCGGTAGACGGGCCATCGACACCAACGACACACGACCATCCCTTCTGGACGACGATTGTATATGCCCATACAATAACGATACCCCGGACAACCCAACATGCCCAAAAGACAAGTCCGACATTTCATGCGTCGGCTTCCCGCAGGATTACCCCCGGGGGCAAACCGTCGGCACGGTCCGCATTCAAAGACGATAGTCGATTCTCCTACGTACGTCGCCGTCATCTAAAAGACATCAAATAAAATAAACGAATCTATCAGATTCGCTTCGATTTCCACCCAATACAAATACCCGGTACGTACCGTGCCATGTTGAGCGCAACGTGGTAGACGGAGTAACTCTTCGTGAATGGGGTTCCAACGTTCCCTCCGGTCCTTCTCTCGTTCCTTCTCCTCCTCTCGATCTCGAACCTTCAACACATGTTGACGTACTTCGGGAGGCAACAGGTCCCAATACGAAGCCTCGTTTCGGGTCGCCGGAGTCTTCTTGGTAATCCGGCCTTCTTTTCGCCAACGACCATTCTCTTGCTTGACCCAAACCTCTTGCTCATACTCTGGGTCTTGCTCCACCTCCATAGTACGTCTGGCGACTGCCATCTCCAGCGCACGTCTCTTGGGTTCGGATGCCATGACTTTTTTCTGAGACTCCTCACTCGATCGAACTACTTAACAGGAATCGTTCCACCAATCCCCATGCTCCTAAGGGGTCACATGACTCTCTGGGGGGATACCCCCCCATCCCCCCAGGAGACCTATCTCGCTCCGGATTGGTCCATCTAGGGTACACGTCAAGGTCGTTCAAGGTGACTCTTTCTCTATAAAAGACACACCGTCTTCTTCAAACAAGAAAACATCTCATCATGGATAGCGATAGTGATAGTAATTTGGTTGAAGCACTCGACGCGTTTGAACAAATTGGAGGTGCTGCTCCAGGACGTTTCGTCTTTGAAAGACTTCCTGTGGTCGAACGGCGTAGTGTCCGTCTCGGTGTTCGTGAACGCGTCTTTCAACTTCGCCCTCGACAGATTGGAGCGTTCATCCCCCGACAACGTCTCACCGATGCCCTCGTGCAAGGTCTTCGTACCGCTCTAGATGACTTAATCAACGATCAAGACATTCCCGATGGCGATCGCATTTACATCGCTCTAGCCTCCAATCGTATCGCCAATGCCTACAACGGTTGGGGACTACGGGCCGGAGAATGGCGCGCTCAAGGTCCGCGCGTGGATGCTTTACTTGGGAATCTTTCCCACATGCTCAACTCGAACGAACAATTTGAGATGGACGATTCCTTCACCCTCTCCTTCGTTCATGTACGCGGGGCTCCCACCGGTTCCGGTTACAAAAGAAAACATTTACCAGGGCATCAAGCGTCGACGCGTCTCAGAGAATTCAAGCGCTGTGTCTTACGTGTTCCACAGGATGACCAAAATCTATGCTGTCCACGCGCCATCGCTCTCGCTCGAGGGGTCCATCAACATCGAGACGATCCTCGACGTCGCCGACAATGGACCCGCTGGAACCATCGTCGCATGACACGAGCGGCTCAAGAACTTCTAGAGGAAGTCGGTCTTCCTCCTCAACCCTGTGGTCCCGAACAACTTCAACAACTCGTCACCGCTCCCAGTCTTCAAGACTATACTCTTGTGGTCGTGGATGCCAACCGCGCTTATGCTTGTTTTGCTTACGGTCGTGGGGACACATTGTTAGGACTCTTACACGAAGACGGTCATTACGATGCCTTGTCTTCCTTACCCGGGTTCTTCGGCCAAGATTACTTTTGCAGCCAATGTTTCCAAGCCTACCATCATTTGGGTCAACATGCCTGCCGTAACAATCGAACCAATCATTGCGGCGCCTGCTTGCAAAACGGATGCCCTGATCATGCCGAGGCCTACCGACAGTACCGCTCGGCTCAGACACCCTGTATTCTCTGTGGACGTTCTTTCTACGGAGACACGTGTCTCCAAACCCATCGGACCAAGACCCACGCCGGTCAACCCGCGGATCCTGAACATCCTTCCGTCTGTGCCACCCGTCGTCAGTGTAAAGAATGTCACCGCACGTTACGTGGCCTCAAAGAGATCCGAACTCATCGGTGCGGGTATCGGAAATGTTCGTGCTGCAAGAACGACGTCGACGTCCATGCCCATCGTTGTTTCTTACAAGTCGAAAAGACCCCCGCCGAAGAACGACGCTTGACACGGCAGCGACTCTCTTTCCAAAGGATCCTAAACCAAGGACTGGCGCCTCTCTTAGAAAACGAGGCCGCTGGCTTGCACGCTTTTCTGGCGGGCGATAACGACGACGACGAGGAGGAGGAGGAGGACGATGAGGAACCGCCCTTGCACGTTTTCTTTGACATTGAGAGTATGCAAGTCGAGGGACGTCACGTGCCCAATCTGGTGGTGGCCGAAACAGAAGACGACGACGATCCTCCCGTCTCGTTCCAAGGAGATGACTGTCTCTTTCATTTTCTGGAATGGTTAGGAACACTGACCGAAAACGGAATGCGACCCCTAACAGTCATCGCTCACAATTTCAAAGGGTATGACAGTTATCCCATCATCGACGAACTCCACCGGCAAAAGAGAGACCTGGACCAAATACGAAACGGTGGGAAAGTCCTCCAACTCACCTACCCTCACGAACACACGACCATACGCTTCATCGATTCGCTCTCCTTCTTCCAGATGCCACTGAGCGATTTCCCCAAGACGTTCGGGCTCACCGAGCTCAAGAAAGGATACTTTCCACATCTGTTCAATACCCCCGAACATCAGACGTATGTAGGCCGACTTCCCGACAAAACCTTCTACATGCCCGACGGCATGTCCGTCAAGAAACGTCGCGACTTTGATACCTGGTACGACGATCAAGCAGCACGAGAGGTCGTCTTTGATTTCCAAGCCGAACTCTTAGCCTACTGCCAATCGGACGTGAAACTCTTGAAACAAGGATGTCTCACGTTCATGCGGGATTTTCAAGCACGCGCTGAATTCAATCCCTTTGAGCAAATGACGGTCGCCTCTGCCTGTAATCGCTACTTGCGTATGCACTGTATGGAAGAGGACTCCATCGCTTCCGAACCTCCCCTAGGATGGCGAGGTCGTGTCAATCATTCCCAAGCCTCCATGGAATGGTTGACGTGGTGCGAACACCATCTACGACAACGAGCCTACCTGGCCCTCTCGCCGGAAGAACACGAGAACCACGAAGCCCTAGCTCGTGCCTACGGACAGTACGACGCTTATCATCCCTTGCATCGTCAACGTATCCAGCATGCTCGGAACGAGGGCGAGTACCGTATTCCCGGTACCCGATACACGGTCGACGGTTACGATGCCGATACCAAGACCGTCTACGAATTCTGCGGGTGTTTCTGGCACGGATGTCGGACTTGTCATCCCCAACGCACCGACGTGCATCCGACCTTACTCGATCGCACCATGGACGAGGTCCGTGCTCTCGTCGACAAGAAACGTACGTTCCTCATCAACCGTGGGTACCAAGTCGTGACCATGTGGGAATGCGCCTGGAACGCTCTCAAACAAACCAATCAAGACATCAAAGACTTTCTAGCCCGTCAACACCTCCAAGCCCCCCTGGAACCACGCGACGCTTTTTACGGGGGTCGGACCAATGCCGTACGTCTCTACGCGCACGTCGACGAGGAGAAGGAGGAAGAGATCCGATACGACGATTACACGTCCTTGTATCCTTGGGTCAACAAGTATGGCACCTATCCCTTGGGACATCCCACCTTCCTCTACGAACCCGACACCACCGATCTCTCGCCTTATTTTGGTTTGGCCAAATGTACCGTTCTTCCACCCCAACGTCTCTACCATCCCGTATTGCCTTACCGTAGTCACGACAAACTCACGTTTCCCTTATGTCGTACCTGCGTCGAAGAGAACATTTCCAAACCTCTTTTGGAAAAGACGCATGCCTGTCATCACACGGACGAAGAACGTGTCCTCGTGGGTACTTGGTGCACCCCCGAACTCGACGTGGCTGTACAGAAAGGTTACGTCATTCAACACGTCCACGAAGTATGGCATTTCGATCAGCAACGTACGGGACTTTTCCAATCCTACGTGAACACGTGGCTCCAAATCAAAGAAGAAGCCAGCGGTTGGCCCGAAGGCTGCACTACCCCTGATCAGAAACAAGCCCACATCGATGCCTACTATGCTCGGGAAGGCATTCGTCTCGATCCCACCAAGATTGAAAAGAACCCTGGACTCCGAGCCCTGGCTAAGATGATGCTCAACTCCATGTGGGGCAAGTTCGGGCAACGGAACAACAAGACTCAGGTCCGAGAATTCACCGAACCTCAACCGTTCATCGAGTTCCTCGACAGCGATCAACACGATGTCCGTTACGTCAGTTCCCTCACCGAAGACCGGGTCGAAGTCCACTACAAACTCCAAACGCACGATGTCCTGCCTTCACCTAATCTCAACATCTTCATAGCCGCCTTCACCACCTGTCATGCCCGACTCCGTCTCTATCGAGCCCTCGATCATCTCGGGGAACGCGTCCTCTACTTCGACACCGATTCGGTCGTCTATCTCCATCGTCCTGGCGACCCACCTTTGGATCCTCCACGAGGCGCTTATCTCGGCGACTTCAAGGACGAATTGGACGCGGGCGATCACATTGTAGAATTCTGCTCGGGCGGTCCCAAGAACTACGGTTACAAGACCAAGAACGGTCACGTGGTATGCAAGGTCCGCGGTTTCTCCCTCAATGTCGAAGGGATGACTCAATTGAATTACGATGTCTTGCGTCAAAACACTCTGGATGAATTGCATCGTCCTCTAGACCAACCGCGTACCACCCGTGTCACGCAATCTCACACCATTCAAAGAAATGCCAAGACGTACACCTTAGAAACCCAGCCTTCTCACAAAGATTACCGGCTCGTCTACTCCAAACGGGTCCTGGATCCCACCACGGCCCAGACCTACCCTTACGGTTACGAACGGTTCACCGAAGAAGATCTGGATCTCGCTCAAGTCTTAGCGGACCTATTTAGGGACGAGTAGACACCAGGTCTCCTCACACGTTCCCGCTTGTAACTAAGTTTATTTGTTTGTTATCATTAAACCGTTGATGATTCGAGAAAAACAAAACACTAGTTCGTCTTGATGTTCCCCCCGGATCTTGGTTCACATTCCAAACATACTTTCTGTGATGTCCCCCAATTATGACGTCGATTGGACTTTGACCCCACCGTCTTAACCAATCCTGTTCACGTGTGCACGTGATAATGGCGGACCTAAAAATATCCACCAATCAGAAGCCGATGCATCTCATTAAAAATCGCTCTCGACCAATCAGAAGGCTCCATTCAAAACCGGCTTATATTCCCCCATAGTACTACTGAATTGCATGCACATTTGAATTTGAATTTGACAGTTTTTTGTTGGATTTTCTTAAGCCGAACTATTCGGTTAACAAACTTAGCAAAGCGATAAGCAGAAAGGCATAAATACACATCTGGTCAATAGCTTCAATGATGCCAAAAACTAAGTCAAGTACAGGTCTTATGGTCAAATGCGTGTGATCAATTATCTGGTATTACGTGAGTCTGCAACCAATGGGTAGTTCTTTCGATAATGATAAGTGGACATGTTACCATTACTGAAAGAAGTTACCCATAGTTCATCTGCGTGGCATACTTCCCTTCCTAATGTTTTCTTGCAGGTTTCGTTCAAGGGAGATTATACTCCAGAGGAGGATCTCTCTGCAACAGTGAATGGTAAGATATTAATTAATTTTTGACTTCTTGCAAACAACAAAAAAATGAAAAACACATTTCCACCAAATAAACAGGTTTGAATCATCAGATTAAAGTGTGAATTAAAATCATCCACAGCTTAGAACATACAGTGTATTACATCCCTATCCCACGAACCGAAAAGTCAGCTAAAAAAATTGAAAATGGAATTGAAATTGTCCACAGATGACTTTCAAAAGAACAGAATGACCACAGAACAGGCCAAGGAAACAGAAGATGTGCAAGGTAACAAGAGCATTAATTTTAGTTGAATGTGTTTTATACTTTAAGACGTCCACTTCATGCAAAGTGGTAGTTCAATTGCTTTGGTGTTTATATTCACATGTGACTAGACTGGATGAGAAAAATATTGTAATTACTGAATGAAACTTTTTCAAAAGTTAACTAAATTTATATTTCCTTAATCAAAGAATTACACTTTGGCACGGAACACATCTGATTAAACCATTACCAAACAAAAGAGTACAGTATTGAAATATATTTATTGGTCTCTTGTGTCACATGGTGTAAGGAGGCTTCTTAATAATAAGTAAATAATCAGACAACAGACCAAAAAAAAGAAAAATATTGAACTTGGAGATTAGGGAAAAGTGAAGAAGAAAAATGAAGCACCATATATGCATTTCACTTAAATTAATTTGCATATACCGGTACATTGATTTTCTTTGAACAGAAGTCACTAACAGGAATGACAATGAAGAAGAGGGCAAGAAAAAAAGAAAGAAGAAGGACAAAAGGTCCAACAGAAAAAGAAAGAAGCAAAAACATGAGACCTAAAGGGCCTATAATATACACTTAACGTATGGTCCCTCGGGAAACAGTAAGTTTTGTTTTCTGAGAATACTGATGTTTCCCCGTGACAAGGGACCATACATACATGTACATTAGTGTATTGTTACATACCTAGATAAGCCCTTCTGGATGAAAAGTTATCAAATCTTTGAAGCTAACCTGAGCATGTGCTGAAGGTAACCCCAGCACTGGCAACCACTGCACAATTGAATCCCACTTGGGATGCATTTGAATTTGATCAGGGGTATGTGAACAAGAATCAACCAATCACAGTAC
>NC_090873.1:36988786-36998786 GCF_036669935.1 Montipora foliosa | reverse complement strand
GATGACTTGGACATTAATTATTCATAAGAGATCTAATAGTGCACTGATTTGTAAGCTCCAGCTTATTAGGAAGACCAGGTGATAACCCAACTGAAAACCGGAGCACAATATTCAAAGTGTGGCAAGATAAAGGCCTTGTAAATATTAACCATTGCTTCTGGAGGTATGAATTTACGAACTCTCCTACAATGTAAGAGCCATAACTTTAACATTGACCTTATTGCATATAGATTTAATGTGGGCTTTAAAAGATAGCAAGCTATCAATGGTTAGACCTACATGTAGTAACTCATACAGTAAACCACCTCTAAGGGCAGCCTATAGTAGGGTCAGCAATCAATAATTTTTAGTTTGACGGATTGTCACCCAGTGGTAGCACTTTAGTTTTAGTTGGTGAGTTTGAGTTTTAGTTAATTTTTAGTTTTGCAGTGAGTTTTGTGTTGTGTATAAAGTTGAGATCAAGTATAACCCATTGAAAAATTCGCGTGCCGTGTGTGTGATGGGTGAGAAACCTGGAAAATTTTCGAGGTTTTGCAGTGGAAAGCGAGCGTTAAAAATAAACCATATGCGCAGTAAATGTACACAAGATACTGAGTTCTAGAATTAAGTTCATCTTGAAGAAGAAACAGTGAACTTCCAGATGATGTAAAAATATTGCTAAAAAGTGATTGAAAACACGTCCTAAGGCTCAACTGAAAATGTAAAGGTAGAATTTTCGAAGCAGCGCGCGTTAAGCCATCAAGAAAGTTTTTGATCGCTAACTAAACAAAGCGCTTGAAAAATATATATTATAACTCAAAATATGCCTTGTGCAATTTACAGTCAAGTCTAACCACTCAGTGGATAAAAATTTCTTGAAATTTATTCCAATCGCTTTGTTTTCTTGCAGGTATAAGTGCAAAAATTATGCCCAAACGCCGCTGCCGAAACAAAATTTCACGAGGAGCTAAACTGCAAGATTAATTTAGTTAATTGATCACTATCATGTTTCATGAGAGAACAAACAAGGTCAAATTGTGTACAAAAGTGTTCTTTCGAAAACTTTCACTGAAAGATAACTTACAAAACACAAGAAAACCAACAGAGAAAATCGCTGGAGGTATTCTCGCATTTACGGAATATAAACGCACGATCGGATTGATTTATTTGTTGAAGACACTGATCTTCCGAGGTAAGCCGAAGGTGAAAATTCCTTCGATTACCAATTTATTTTAGGACAAAAAAAACTTGTTATTTGCAAAAAATCCATCGGTTGATCAATATAAAGCTAAATTTGGGAGCAAATCAATGCCCATTATGATGTTAATTGCTACGAAGGCCTTTAATTCTGCGCGGCTTACTCCATGAAAAAAGGTAATGCACTCGGGGGTTTTAACAGTTTTTGACAGGGATACCTACTCGTTTCGTTTACCATTAATTCCCATAGATCATCTCCAATGAAAACTAAGAAAAATATTTCATTCATTATGATTATCTAAAACGAAATACCGAGCAGTGGCTGCCACGAAATCTGGAACTTGAATATTATCGAGCTGATCATTCCAGCGAGCTTCTTGTTTATCATCGGTCGCTAGGTTTTCACCGCCTTCTTCGTCACTTTTAAAGCCATCTAAATCAAAATTTTTGTCTCTAATATCCCCTCCTCTTACAGAAAAACCATAAAAGATCCCTTAGATCCCTAGATCCTCCGAATCCGAAAAAAAAAGCATGAATATCCCCATCGTTCGGTGCGCTATCTGGCGCATCGGCTGTTGTTTTCGCGTAATTTGATCGCACGATCGAAAGGGCAAAAAGCCAGCTCTTGTGGGGTCTCTTATCAGCTGTCAAAATATGCTCACAACACGGCAAATGATTGGTCAATTATCCTACTAAATCTCCATAACAACAAAAAATTTAGATTTCCTAAGAGAGACTGGGTAGAGGCCTAAGATCAACTCCGATCAAGACGCCATTTTGTACGGCCGGTTTTGGCCGGTTTAGGTATTTCAGGGGTCATCGCGCGCGGCCGGTTACGGCCGGTTTAGGTGTCAATGGGTTAAAGTTTAATCTGTAGTTCTAATATTAATTTCAAATGCAACAGCATTAGACAAAAATCGCCGGGGTTCCCAAGGGCCCTGTATTGCCTTCTCATTTGCATTACATTGTAGCTTCCAAGTTGTCACCGATTTTGACAAAATTTCCATTTTCACCACATTTGCCAAATTCGCCAAATTCACCGGCTTGCCAAGGGACCCCCCTCTTGTTTTATTTGCATTGGCTTCCAAGTTGTAAGCAATTTTGAGAAATTTTCTCCACATTCGCCAAATTTGTCAACTTTGCCGCCTTGTAAAGGGGCCCTTCTTGCCTGCTCATTTACATTGGCTTCCAAGTTGTGAGCGATTTTGATAAAAATGCCATTTCACCGCATATCTAACTTATTCCTTCTTTTCGAAATTGTTGGTAAAATTTTGCCATTTTTGCCATTGGCATTTGTGTGAGATATGTTTCAGGATCTATATCAGATGCTGGAATCTCTGAGGCCACCCTTTCACCCATGGATGAAAAGTGCAGATTTAGTTCTTCAGCTATATCAAGGGGTTTAGTTGAACAATTTTCTCCCAAATTTTAATTTCAGAAAGATTCCTAGATTAACTCTAAATGAAGTTTTACCAAAAACTATATTGTAAAATTAAAATTAAAACTCATCGACATTTAGAAGATGTTATAATCTCTATCATGCATAGTCTACCTACCGATCGTCCACAAAGAGAAAGGAAATATGTGTTATATTGTGCCATTAATAAGATAAATATCCCCATTCCTTGTTTCTAGGACACGGTAATACCTTTAACCTTCTGTCTTATCCTTGTTTTACAGCCTGCTTCCATCATGCCGTTGGTGTGGCTAATCCAAGTATAATTAGTGACGATCAGATGACTGCCTCCTCGAATTATTCCAGTTATTGGTTACCCCATTACGGACATCTCAATGATACGAGAGGTGGTGGCTGGGCAGCGAGATTATCATCTAGTGTTTCTGATTGGCTCCAGATAGACTTTGAAAGGACTGTTCCAAGTCTGTGCTGTGGAGACTCAAGGTGATGTTGACGGTATTGCATGGGTTATCGACTTTTACCTCTCTTTCTCGTCCGATGGAGCATCTTGGAGTAATTTCACATATAAAAATGGAACGCAAGTGGTGAGTTTAACCTGATGGGTGACTTCACTGGTATTTCTTTTGTAAATCTTTAAGCTCGTAAAAACTTTTCTCATTACATTTTAGCCCTTTGTAAATTGAGAGAGTGTGGAAGATTTGGATTTAGGAAATTGGAATATGGCAAAACAAAAATTGCAATTTTATTCGGGAAGTCGGGTATTTTACGCGGATAAAACTACGTTTTCTTATGGCAGACACAAGAGGTACACTACGTGTACATGTATATGTGTTAGTACAAATTGTTCCTTTGGTACAATTTTTTCTGAACTGGTACAGAATATATTGAACTGGTACAAAATATATTGAACTTGTACAATTTTAACTGTACTGGTTTATTTTTATCAACTGTCTAAAAAAGGGATTTTCCTTTTTTTTTTTGGGTGTAGTTAAAAAACAGGGGCGTGGTTTTTAGGGGGTCTAAAAAGGAAAACGTTATTTCTTTCTTTTCTTCTACTTTCCTCCCCTTCCCTCATCTTCTCTATCACTTCTATCCCACCCCCCTTTCTTTCACAGTTCTATCCCCCCTTATTTTCCAGGTGGCCCCCCTCCTTGCATTCCCTTATGCCCACTCCCTCTTTGACAGACTCTACACAGTATACTCAAGACTTCCTTTTTTACTCACCGGAACTTGAACTCCCTACCTCTGGATCTGTTGTCCACTCTCTTATCCACTTGACCACACAAGCAGATCATGCAAACTTACCATGATAATTTATAATTAAATATTTTAATATTCATCCCAGGCCACTCTCTGTCCAAATATTTTATTATTCATCCCAGGCCACTCTCGGTCCAAACTTCAATTTATTCATATTTAGACCAAGGCAGTTTCGTTAGAAGAAAACATCTCGACAATGCAGTGTGTATCACACGAAATATTTTATCAAAGATTAGATGACTTTAAGCAAAAGCAGAAGCGAAATACATCACAACTAACCATGTTTATCGAAGATCAATTTTACAATGAAGCAATGGAATACTTGAAAATTCAAAGTGAAAAATTGAGTAGTGATTCGAGAGAAACGGAAGGCAAACTATCTCAGTCATAACTAAAGACATTGCAAAGAAAGAAATGGACATACCACCAAGGAAAACTGGGCTAAGCTTCAGAAAGCCCTGCCACTTATTTGCATTTCATTGAATAAGAATAGGCCCTATTGTATTAAGTCTCGTTCTTCAAAAGATGCCGCATATGGGAAACAATAGTGGTTAGCTGTGGCGGGGTATTCTGAAGTTGCTCCGAAAACTGCAAACACCTGACAGAAAAACTGTTATCTCAAAGAGTAAACTCTACCACACTCTTAGTCTTAGCACACCAAAGAACAGCACATAGAGGACGTCAAATCACAAGTAAATGGGAGAATGACTGTATTCAGAAGTAAGCGTACGACTTGTAAAGTTGTTCGTACAGTAAGTTCGTACATTGCACAAACAGCAGAAGACTATCACTAGCAAACAAGAAAGCAAGCACAAAAACAACGGAAATTTAAGATTTCGGACACGGTGGCAATAAAAATAAACAAAGTAGCACAGGAAAGATTGGTTAATTCCCAACTAGGGTCAAACTTGGTTTAAACTTGGGATTTGATAATTCCCAATTTGTGAAATTGGGTTTTATTTGGGGCAATATTGGGTGTTAACTTTGTGAAGAAAGTCATCTTCACAATTCCCAATGAGTATTTCCCAATTTAAAGCCAAACTTATGTCCTTCTGTAAATGAAATTGGGTATAGCTTTGGGTGAAGTCGAGAAATACATTCCACAATGGGGCTACTTTGGAACCAGTAGACCCCAATGTGGGTCAAACTGGGGATTCATTGAAATGCACATCATTTGTTTCGGGGTGTATTTGGGGCAATGTTGGTGTTTCATTTATAACTATGAAGCATTTCCCAACATAGACCCAGGCCTTTCTAGACTGGATGAAATTGGGTATAACTTGGGTAATAAATTGCAAATTCCCATATTGCTGAAGACTTTTTATTGGACTGGTTACAACACAGGATTTTGCCCACAGAAATAAAAATTAGAAATGTGTAACATAAAGAATGTATGTTTAACTCTGAGAAAAAAAAAGAGTTAATCATGATTCTATCAGTGAATAAACATTGCATATAGTTTGGAGTATCAGTGTTTGCTCTCTCTCAAATGGACTACTTTGAATTAATCAGATTTTCTCATTAACTTAATGATGTCAACCCCATACTAAAGAAATTAATAATAACAGTAAACACAGGGTTTTTTCTCCACTTGTTAGTGTTCTGTAAGAAGTCAAATGGACAAGAAGTTGAAAGTTTTTCTTAGAGCAATATTCATGAAAGCCACTCCCAGCAACTCCCAGAAAGCCACCTGCCCTTTGCCACTTGTAATATACTGTTCCAGTGAACATTTTCAGAAGACATCCGTAGCCTCCTGTCTCGCACATATCGGTTTCGATCTGGCCATCTTGCACAGGCAGTAAGAGGCTGTACCTCAGCAGTTTGGTTTCTTACTGAAACAGATCTGACTTGCCCAAACCACTCTTCCTCCTCCTCCTCCCCAAGTACCTGAACAACATCATCTACTTCTGGAAAACACGGAACAACAGGTGTATAATGGGGAGTAGTAGGGCGGGAATAGTCTAGGACAACAAAAGTTTCCTCGCCATCATTTGGGTATAGCATCACTTTACGCTTGATTTCACTTAGCCTCAAAAAAATGTTTTCAGTTGGTTTTTGAACCAAAAGAAATCCACTCCAGAACTTTGTCTGGACTACACCTTCCTCCATGACTTCATGACAGATTTTTCCTCTCAGTAATGAGTAGTACTGGTTATTAGCCAAAATGCTGAGAAACTTCTCAATGACAACAACCCTTTCACCTATTCCTGGATCTACTGCAATTACTGTTTCATCCTGTTTGATCATCAGTCCATCATGGCCTATTTTAGGTAGGTAAGCTCTTTTCATTACCACTGATACTCTTGATATCTGCATTTCAGGAACCACACAACAGTATGCAATGGCTTCAATATCTGCCTGGGACAATTCTTCAACTTTCACTTTCTTGCAGCTTCCTATGAGCATTCCTGAATTATATCGGTCAGGAGAATCAACCTCTTTGGCCAGTTTTTGTGCAGCTTTCTCGGAACTTGCAACAAGCTATTAAAAAAAATATAAAATAAAAATGCTTGTTATGCAGCCAATAAACTATAAAGTGTACACATGTATAAAACTAACCTCAGCATTTCAAAATTTTAACATTACTCCTGAGCCAGAGATAAGCAAGTGTCTATAAATTTACAAGTAGATGGTGATCATGGCACACACATCACTTTATGGGATTTAATTTTTTATATATCATGTAAAAATTATTCCACGTTTTACCTGCTAGTGATACATATTTTCGAAATTATTTAAGTAATTATTGTGGTATTACAGGTTTGTAAGGAGGCAGGAAAATATCTTTAAAATCTAATTTATTTACCCTGAGGAAACAGCCCAAAAATGTAAAAGTTATTGTGGTTGTGCACTTGCAGGATAATTTCATAACAGCTTATTTTTGATATTTTGCAACACAAAATTGCCAGGAATTTGGAGAATTTGTGACCCATTTTTTAAATCATGCCTAAGAAAAAAAAAAGGTGAAACTTTGTTGTCATGAAAATTATTATTATTGTAATAAGGTACATGATTACTGGTAGTAACAATGGGCTTGACTGCCGTAATTACATAATTACTTTAATGTTTGACATTGGTAGTCAAGCCCAGGGTTGATGTTCATGCTCTGAAAACAAAAATATATTTACAACAGATGGCAACCTACCCTGTCATGATCCACGATAGCAGTGTCATGCACAGTTTTAGGGTCACTGATAGAGATATGATTAGCTTTAAGAAATTCCCTTCTTGTCTCAGCCTTTGCATAAGTCACCTCAATGTGTTTACAGTTGCTGGACCTTGAAGTGTATTTTTTTACTGCCCTCTCAAATGGAAAACACCAGAAATTGTCAGTACTGGAGAAACGCTTTATATCTTCTGGTATGTGAAGCAAGTTGTGATTTGTCACAACACACATACCAAGTCCTTGAACTTCTTCAACCAGAATGTTGAATCTTGCACTCAACTTATAACTATTGGATATTTCCTGTGGTGACCATCCAAAACGTCCAGAATAGAAATGCATTTCTGTCAATCTAGCAATGTTTGTCCAAATTTCAAATTCACGCTCAGGAAGTAATCCATCCAAAACTACTTCTGAAGCAGGAAAAGCGAATTTCACATACTCTTCGGCCTTCCAGTGTCCTCTTCGACTATGGAAGCCAACTGGTTGGCGTCCAGAGGTAAACTGATTGGTCCAAGGAATTTTCTGTATGCGTTGCTCCACTTGATTTGAGTTTACAATTCCAATTTCGACTAATCTATCAACCTGGTTTTTAACTACGTTAAGAGGTAAGTTGTGATGAATGTCATAAACAAGGTCTCTAATGACATCAAAACCATAGAGGGGATTAAGTTCATGTAGTACAGAGAGTCCTGTGTAACCATTTTGTGATGAAAGTTTCTTGCGCACAGTTTTTCTTTCTTCACGTTGTATGTTGCCCATGACAGTAACTTCACTTTCTAATATTCTCTGTTCCCATGGGTACCTAGCATGATACCTACAGTTGCCATAATACTTCTGGTAGTGATTTGCACCAGGAAGGTTTGCCCCTTTAAGCTTACACCTTCTACATGGTGACACTCCACCATTTAGGAACTTCCCAACTTCACAAAGTGCAGGGTAGTCTCCTGTCCAACAAAGCAATAAATGTCTTATTACAACCTTTTCAGGTTGGAATCCTGGTAAGCCACCCTTATGTTCAACTTCAAACCCATCAATGAACCCATCCTTGATTTCTTGTACAAGAGGATGAAGAAATGGATCAAGAGCATTTGGGTTGTCTGTTGGTACTAGATTGCTTGGTACAAACCCAGTGACATACACCTCATCAACTGAGCATCTTTCAAGTTTACTCATAGTTGCAATAGAAACTTCAATAGCACCACATTTATGATTTCCACTTTTGTAGGGTGACCAGCCATCCCAGTGTCCAATGTATGCCAAATTGCGAGGGTCTCCCTTGGCATGTTTCACTTTGTGAGTAAAAGTGTTGTAACATTTGGGACATTCAAGGACTTTGTCATTTGTTCCTTCGCAAGCTGGCGCAGTCTCAATGTCACAAGAAGATATGACACCACTGCAACCGCTTTCAGGGCATTTAGCTGGTAATGTCCAACCAGCATCAGGGTTCCAAAACCACGATAGCTCGGAAAAACGCTCACCATCCCAAATTTCTTTGAGCAAGAAATGTATTTCATTGTCATCTTCACATTATTTTCTGACACATTTCCACGTCACTACACCAAAGCTTTACTTTGTTCTCCAGTCCTAGATAATAGTACTTGATTTTTCCCTTCCTTCCGCAGTGTTTGCATGTTTGCTTCTTGTCTTGCATTATATCCCATTTTCCACTATAAACATGCTTTTTCTCTCCTGATTTTCTACGTCTGGCCTTTTTTCGACAAAAGCAAACATAGTATTCTTGAGGATTCTCATATCCAACTCTACGAAGTACAACCTGAGCTTCCTCCCAACTACTTGGCCAGACAGAGTTAACAATGTCCATATCACATTCTTCTCCAAGGCCCTCACAGAATAACTCTTTTCCAAAATCAAGTATGTCTTGAAAACTGTTCTGAGAAGCTTTTGTATTCTCCATTATCTGCATAGCTTTGACAACTGCTTTCACTATGGTTTTATCTAAACAGTTGGTTGGAATATCATCATGTTCATCCAAATTATCTTTGTTTGAGCTATCTATGCTATCACTTATTTCTTCAAGAGTTTCGGGAGTGTCGTTGTCAACAGAAAAATACCTTTCTTCTTCACTTAGATCCAAATTGCTTTCCTGAGGGGTTTCTTGTTCCTGATTACTAAAAGTCGTGTCGCTTTCATGTACATGTAAGCTTTCATCTCGTTTTACACGTTTTACGCGCAACAATTGACTGCGTTTCCAGTGCTCCATCTCCACTTTTCTTGAGGTTGCTTTTCCCTCACATTGTTCACACGGACAATGAACATGCAAATACGTCTTGTCCGGACAAGAACAAGCCACAATATCGACTCGATCCCAAGAAATGAACTCAAATGTACTTGTGCAAGTTCTCTTTTTCCCCATTGTGCCCGCCATCTTGGCAAATGGCAACCGAAAGAAAACTGGTACCGAAGTTTAGTCAACCAGTCACATGCGCGATGTGACAAACAACTGAAAAGATGTTCGCGCCACTCTGCTCGAGGCGATGGCGGCGAGAGCTAGCAGTAGTGATGATCGTTCTAATGAGAAAGCTGAATTAGATAAACCGTTGGACACCTGGACTGAAGGAGATGTTCAATGTTTTGTAAATAGTAACTTCTCTGCAGAAATAGCGAAAAATTTCAAAGGTAAGGTTTCGTTCGTTTCTACGGCTGTGGCTTCGATGTTGTTTGTCGCAGGAAATCGATCTTCAATTTTACAAATGTAAGTTACTTTTTATTAACAGATGAAGAAATAAATGGAGATGCGCTAATACGCTTGATTAAAAAAAACGACGAGGATGAAATATTCGTTAAACTGGGACTTCAAACTTTTGGCAAGCGTGTCAAATTTAGGAAACTTGTAGAAGGGTTGTTGCCTTGCCATGAAAAGATCAGCAGACCAGCGACGCCTTCATCGACTTGTTCAAAGCCATCAATGACAGAGATAGCTTCGTATGGAAAGGATATACAGCTGCTATACAAAGCAAAGT
>NC_090873.1:36978786-36983786 GCF_036669935.1 Montipora foliosa | reverse complement strand
AATTCTACTAAGTTGTAGAAGGACACGGCCGGTTTTCCCAAAGAGGGTCACATTTTTAAACGACGCTCTATGAATATGCTGATCCGGAACAATCGATACGGTCTAGCGTTAGTGTACGTTTTCCCGTGGAAGGTCACATATAACAAAGCGGATGAGGGGACTGGAACCTAGATTAAGCAAATACTTAACAGTAAAATATGTAGTAATAATAATAATAATAATAATAATACTAATACTAATGCTACTACTAATAATAATAAAAACAGAAAAGATTAATAAAGCATCAGCTTTTCACTTCCGACGTTGACATTGAAAGCTGGCTCAAGTTCTTGAATAAAGAGGGTCTCTTTTATTTTACAATGATAGTCTGTTTTGCCCTTCGCTAAAATATCAAAATGATCCCACGTGATGTTATGTCCAGTGGCCTTGACGTGGTCTCGTATATTATCGTATTATCGTATAGCATCTCGTATATTAGACAATCGAACTTGCTTCTGCATTTCTTTAGGACTTTAAAGAGGTGATCGATCTTTGCTTTTTTATTGTCATGTTGTGTTTCAAGGTGTTTGCCGATACCAGAATAACGGTGTTCACTAATGCATTGGTGTAAGTGTCAGGCAGTAAAACCGACATAATTTGCATCACACAAATCACATTGAAATGAATATACAACGCATATCCCAGAGAAATGATTTCTTTGCAGACTCAATCAGCTGATCAGCAATGTGTTGTATATTCATTCGAAAATAACAGTACAGCAGAATAGCGACAAAAATTCAAAAAAAAAAAAAAATGGCAAAAAAAAAGGACCCTGGGCCCGCGTTTTGGCTACTACCAACAAATATCCGGACGCTAAAGAGCTCTAATATTGTCTCCCTCCCCTCCGGTAGGAAGATTAGATCTGAACTTTTCTGCTTTGTTATTATTTTGTACAGGAAACGCCTCATTGTCTCCTTGCAGTACGCTCTTAGAATCATCTGCACTATACAACCCAACGACCAAACACGTCCCTGGCATCGAGTAAGTATTTCATCTTTTACATTTTACACCGTGGTGTACAATCATGTATTTGAACAAAGGAAATCCTAATTTTAGGCATGGAAGGTCAGTGTTGATTATTAAAAAAGCCGAGTTATCAGCCATCGTTAGTTCCAGTTGCGTGTTAGCTTCAAAGAAAGGAAAAGAGTGCCTAACATTAAGTGCAAATAAAAGAGCACAACAAAATACAATAAGTCCTTGCTGTCCACATTGCAGTTTTGCAGGGACGTTGGAGAGAAATGTTTCTGTTTTCTTCTTGACAACGGGAAAAAATTGTTTAACAAACATGGTAGTAGCCAAAACGTGGGCCCAGGATCGGGGTGTCTCGTTATTCTCTTGCACAAAGAATGTTCGGCACCTTTCCTTCATTTATTGTGGCAATCAGTCAAAAAAATAAGGAACATACTGAAGGTGCAAAAGGGACATCTTAGTTTGTTTTTCCAAATTAAGAGAATTTCCGACTTGAATTAGAGTTTTTGTGGGGAATATACGCTAACTCCTAGAGACACTGGAGACTCGCTGAGCTCCACATTTTAAAACCACATTTTAATGTTTAGTTTGTAAAAACTTTGCGCACAATACAGTTCCACTATGGTCGTCATGCAACATTCTCATTTGCTTGTTTTCACAAAATTGTTCTAAATGTTGTGTTTTTTATCGTAAAATTGGATTCGATCCCATGACGTCGGAATAAAGTTGGCTGGCAACTTCCTGTACCACTCTGACTTTAGTACAAACTGTTTGTAAGGAAAGTCAGACAACCAGATCAAAAACAAGCAAATGAGAATGTTGCGTGACTGTGTGACGACCATCTTAGAACTGTGAATCTGTTGTTTTTTTTTTCACGAAGTAAACATTACAGTGCCATTTTTTAAAGTGTGGAGCTGAGCGAGATCCCAGTGTCTCCAGCACTTGCATACTATTCCATAATTTCCACTTTTAGCAATGTCTCAAATTGCTGTTACACCCTTTTTACAATTAGGGAGGGTAGGCTAAGTGCTAGGGTTACCGTAGAAAGAGGGTTACTTTAGTTGGCTAGCACTTACATATTTCTTCTTCTTTATCAACGTGTTTACAAGGCAGCTAGGGTTACCCTGGCGCTAGGATAGCCCTGTCCTATTGCTAGGGTTACCCTACCTGCCTTAAAACAAGGCCTTAATTTCGAAAAAGACAAAAACAAACTCCACTTTTCAGAAGGACAAGGTCAGGTGCTCGGAAAAAGAAACTTGGATTTTAAAACACAAGAAAACGAAGTACGATTTGAGAAAACAAAAAACCATGATGTCCCTTAAGAGCTTTCATACCTTCAGTAGGTTCCTTAATTGTTTTTTTACTAATTTCCACGCTAAATGAAGTACAGATGCCGGTCATCCGAAAATAACAGTACAGCAGAATAGCGACAAAAATTCAAACAAAGAAAAAATGGGGGAAAAAAAGGACCCCGGGCCCACATTTTGGCTACAACCAACAAATATCCGGACGGTAAAGAGCTCTAATATAGTCCCTACCCTCCGGTAGGAAGATTAGATCTGAACTTTTCTCCTTTTTTGTTGTTATTTTGTACAGGAAACGCCTCATTGTCTCCTTGCAGTACGCTCTTAGAATCATCTACAACCCAACGACCAAACACGTCCCTGGCATCGAGTAATTTTTTGTAATGTGCTGCAGGCTTGGTGGAAGTCCTGATGATGCAAAGGAAGTCATGAATCATCAATTCTTTCACACAATTAATCGGGATGATATCTTTCATAAAAGGGTAAGAAACATTATAATCTCAAGTCTTTTGGATTAACTTGTTTATTTTGGAAAAAATTCTGCAAGATTTTGTTGACAGAGAGAGTTTGTGCTAAATCTGCTAATTGTTTGATAAAGCTTCTACATTTAACATGTATGTGCTAATGATATTAAGTTTAACCACTTGATCCCTGGGAGTGAGGCGTAACAGATTTCACTTGTCTAACGCCAGATAATTCTACCTGTCAACGGGGGTATCTCAGGGAGTTTTAAGTTTATGGGAGTAGAAATTGCATTTATATTAATTTAGTGTACATTACTTTGCAGATAAAGCCTCCTTTTAAACCAGTGGTCAAGTCTGAAACAGATGTGTCCAACTTTGATGAAGACTTCACCAATGAGCCAGTTGATTTATCGCCACCAGAAGGTAAGTATTATCATTGTTCTTGTGTGAGATTCTCACACTGACTGTCATCTTAGGCCAATTTCAAGCAAAAAAGAAATATTTTAAAACAGTTTTTACGGTTGATTCATGTTTATTTTTTGATATCTTGCCAAGAATGCTGAAAGTAGCATTTCTGAGCTTCAAGATTTCAAAATTTTCTGGCAGAGAATTCCCCCAGAACACCCTACAAGTTAGTGTCTCCGGCGCTTGCTTGTTAGCTCCCCCTCCTCCCCCAATGCAAAATTCGTTCCGCCGTCCCTGGGTCAACTGGTGAAGGCAGGTTCATTTGCAAAGCTTGTAAGTTCTTGGTCTTAGAAATAAAAATAGAAGTGAATTGGCTTAGGGTAGTTAATTTTCATGTAAATTGGCCATTCTGAAACTACCATTTTATTAACTTATCAACATTAATCATGTCTCTTTAAAAATCTATTTTTTAGGCACCCTGACTGAAATTGCTGAGGAAGATGAAGCAAATTTTCAACAATTTTCTTGAAGACAAATTAATACAAGTTAACTAGGTTGTCTTGAAAAATTAAAAAAACCTCTTTATCATTACAACGATAATTAGGCTGTAAGGTTTGGTGGCAAAACATTTTGCTTCAAAGTATCACCAAACTGTCAGTTCACTTTGTAAAGTATTTTTTCTGGGAGCCTGTTTTGTTGCTGTATCTTAAATCTTTTGCACATTAGTTGGAAAATTGACTGCAACGAGGTTTAATTTCAATCCAATCTCACAGTGAATGGTAAAGAGTAAAAGCTATTACGGAAACTATTGCTCAGTGGCCTTCATTAAAAGGATGACTCTTCGTAAAATCAATACTCAGAACCACTGAGTTTTTGTGGAATCTCTGTATCGGGAAATGGGAAAGTGCTGCACAGTACATATAGCTTTTATTGCAATGGTCACACTTGCATCCATAGATTCAAAAGTTGAAATCAATATGTACTGAGAAATCAATGGATTCATGACTTGTGATAAACTGCTATAATTTGCACTTTCATGATAAAAAGAATAAGGTTGTGGGTATTTGCACAACATCCATTTGCTTCTGTGCAAGCTTGCACAAGTTATTCCCTAGGTGGTTAGATTATTTTGATATTTAATTGTTTTAGCCTCATCCCAAAGGTCTACTTTTTTAAAGGGAACCTCCAGTAAAACAACAAAAGAACTTCAAATCACAGAACATAATGTTTACAATATTAAAATTTTTCAAATGAAAGCGTTTATATCCGAAAAGACAAAAAGAACTTCAAAATACTTGTTTTGGCTTTCAAATTTCCTGGGCGCCGCCATCTTGAATAATTGTGATGTGTCGTGCTTCCCTCTTGTTCCAGAACACGACACAACACGTCACAATTATTATTCTGTGGAAGTTCCCTTTACGACACTGTGGAATAAGGACTTTTTGTGATGGATTTCAAGTGTTTCACAGGGGTTTTTGACTTTTTTTTGCCCAAACATTCAAAAGAAATGCTTGCTACATACACTGTAGAACATAAAAGTGTGAATACACTGTACCATTATTAATTTTGTTTTATTGATTGGTAAATTTTTGAGTTGTTGAGTAGGCAAATACTCTGAAATAGAGCTATGCTTTAGTTTAATAATTGTTTCTTCTACAAATTAAAAAGATAGAAGTAAATGTCAGGGACCTAGAACGTAATTATTAACCAGTACAATAGAAAAAACCAAAAAAGAAATGAGAGAGCCATTCACTGGAAACTTGATTTAATGAAGGGCAAGGAATTTAGTTCACTGTATTAGGTATTGCTCTAGTTTCCA
>NC_090873.1:36953786-36973786 GCF_036669935.1 Montipora foliosa | reverse complement strand
TTTGTTTTCTGAATTAAAGTTTAGACCCCCTATCAAAAATCCCTGGATCTACCCAGCATGGGTGCATAAGTGAATGGGTATAATAATAATAATTATTATAATAATAATAATAATTGACAAGTACCATTGTAAATAGAGGATGCAGCAGTAAGGGTATCCCTGTGCAGTAATGTCTTCCTGTTCCACGAAGCATTGTTTTCACCCATTCCTTTCAGGTTATGCATGAGCTCAAAAATGCTGGGGTATCCTATTGTTATTTCATCGTAATCCTAACAAATAGAGGAAGTCAGTGTGATCAAAAAACAGATACAGCATTAATAATTTTGTTCCTTCCATTGAATTGAAATTATAATATAAAATTGTCATTATATTATTAAAAACAAATTGCGATTTTGAGACAGCAATACCACATTATATTGACGGCTAGTTGGGAGAAAATAGCAAGGTCACAAAAATTCGCTGCTTCGAATTTTGTTATCTCGAATTTTCCTTTGGTTACCTCGAAAATTTGCTACTTCGAATTTCACTATCTCGAATTTTCGAGAAAGATCGTGAATTTTTCGCTTCAAACCATACGAAAAATCCTTCGAAAATTAGATGACTTTTCGTGGAAAATTCGCGAGAACGAAGGACGAATTTCGTTTGCATTACTTTTGCAATTTTACGGTGCCTGTTTTGGCACGCATCTGACCCGCAACACGCTATGCTAAACAAAAAGTTTGGAGTGTCTCAGTGTGCACAACAAAAGCCACCGTGACATCTATTGTGCTAGCCATTAAATATGCGCATATACCGTGTTGCATGTCACGCTCAGCGTGCCGTGTCATGCACGCGTGCCCGTGTCATCACCTTTTTGTTGGTTTTCCCGTGGATGGTCACATTTCATCTTTTACATTTTACACCATGGTGTACAATCATGTATTTGAACAAAGGAAATCATAATTTTAAGCATGGAAGCTCAGTGTTGATTATTAAAAAAGCCGAGTTATTAGCCATCGTTAGTTCCAGTTGCGTGTTAGCTTCAAAGAAAGGGAAAGAGTGCCTAATATTAAGTGCAAATGAAACAGCACAACAAAATACAGTAAGTCCTTGCTGTCCACATTGCAGTTTTGCAGGGACGTTGGAGAGAAATGGTTCTGTTTTCTTCTTGACAGCCGGAAAAAGTTGTTTAACAAATATGGTAGTAGCCAAAACGTGGGGCCAGGGTCGGGGTGTCTCGTTATTCTGTTGGACAAAGAATGTTCGGCACCTTTCCTTTATTTATTGTGGCAATCAGTCAAAAAAATAAGAAACATACTGAAGGTGCGAAAGGGACATCTTAGTTTGTTTTTCCAAATTAAGAGAATTTCTGACTTGAATTGGAGTTTTTGTGGGGAATATACGCTAACTCCTAGAGACACTGGAGACTCGCTGAGCTCCACATTTTAAAACCACATTTTAATGTTTAGTTTGTAAAAACTTTGAGCGCAATACAGTTCCACTATGGTCGTCATGCAACATTCTCATTTGCTTGTTTTCACAAAACTGTTCTAAATGTTGTGTTTTTTATCGTAAAATTGGATTCGATCCCATGAAGTCGGAATAGAGTTGGCTGGTAACTTCCTGTACCACTCTGACTTTAGTACAAACTGTTTGTAAGGAAAGTCAGACAACAAGATCGAAAACAACACGAACAAACAATCAAATGAGAATGTTGCGTGACTGCGTGACGACTATCGTACAACTGTGATTCTGTTGTTTTTTTTTTATGAAGTAAACATTACAGTGCCATTTTTTAAAATGTGGAGCTGAGCGAGACCCCAGTGTCTCCAGCACTTGCATAATATTCCATAATTTCCAATTTCAGCAATCTCTTAAATTGCTGTTACACCCTTTTTACAATTAGGGAGGGGAGGCTAAGTGCAAGGGTTACCGTAGCAAGAGGGTTACTTTAGTTGGCTAGCACTTACACATTTCTTCTTCTTTATCAACGTGTTTACAAGGCAGCTAGGGTTACCCTGGGGCTAGGGTAAGCCCTGTCTCAGTGCTAGGGTTACCCTACCTGCCTTTAAACAGGGCCGTAATTTCGAAAAAGAGAAAAACAAACTCCACTTTTCACAAAGACAAGGTCAGGTGCTCGGAAAAAGAAACTTGGATTTTAAAACACAAGAAAACGAAGTACGATTTGAGAAAACAAAAAACCATGATGTCCCTTAAAACTTTCATACCTTCGGTAGGTTCCTTAATTGTTTTTTTACTAATTTCCACCCTAAATGAAGTACAGATGCCGGTCATTCGAAAATAACAGTACAGCAGAATAGCGACAAAAATTCAAACAAAGAAAAAATGAGGAAAAAAAAGGACCCCGGGCCCGCGTTTTGGCTACAACCAACAAATATCCGGATGGTAAAGAGCTCTAATATAGTCTCCCTACCCTCCGGTAGGAAGATTAGATCTGAGCTTTTCTCCTTTTAAGTTGTTATTTTGTACAGGAAACGCCTCATAGTCTCCTTGCAGTACGCTCTTAGAATCATCTACAACCCAACGACCAAACACGTCCTTGGCATCGAGTAAGTATTTCATCTTTTGCATTTTACACCGTGGTGTACAATCATGTATTTGAACAAAGGAAATCCTAATTTTAAGCATGGAAGCTCAGTGTTGATTATTAAAAAAGCCGAGTTATTAGCCATGGTTAGTTCCAGTTGCGTGTTAGCTTCAAAGAAAGGGAAAGAGTGCCTAATATTAAGTGCAAATGAAGCAGCACAACAAAATACAGTAAGTCCTTGCTGTCCACATTGCAGTTTTGCAGGGACGTTGGAGAGAAATGTTTCTGTTTTCTTCTTGACAACGGGAAAAAGTTGTTTAACAAATATGGTAGTAGCCAAAACGTGGAGCCAGGGTCGGGGTGTCTCGTTATTCTCTTGCACAAAGAATGTTCGGCACCTTTCCTTCATTTATTGTGGCAATCAGTCAAAAAAATAAGGAACATACTGAAGGTGCAAAAGGGACATCTTAGTTTGTTTTTCCAAATTAGGAGAATTTCCGACTTAAATTGGATTTTTATTGGGGAATGTACGCTTACTCCTAGAGACACTGATGATTCGCTGAGCTCCAGATTTTAAAACCACATTTGAATGTTTAGTTTGTAAAAGAATTCTCCTCAATACAGTTCCACTATGGTTATCATGCAACAGTCTCGTTTGCCTGTTTCCGCAAAATTGTTTTAAATGTTGTGTTTTTTATCGAAGACTTGGATTCGATCCCTTGACGTCCGAATAGAATTGGCTGGCAACTTCCTGTACCACTCTGACCGGGCCAACACTGGGTTGCTGTGGTAAAAATGCTCGAGAAAGAACGTTGTCTATTTTTCGATTCACACCGTCATCGTCCCATGGATTACCATCTGATATTATGGAGCAGTTTACGCTGGCGTCGTTATAACGTGAAAGATCATCAACAAGATTTTAGTACTGTGTGTGGTTAAATTTTTTTAAAAATTATTTTCTAGATCCGAACGATTAACCAAATTAGATTTCTCTGTACTAGATGAGTATTTAGACGAAGACGATGACAAAGCGAAGGATCATTTTGTACGTAATACGGTTCACGGGTGGTATCCAAAACTTTTAAATAACGAAAGACACGAGTACTTGTTATCATGGAAACTACCAAAAAATAGTAGTAATAGTAGTTTGTACGGTGGACTGACATGTTTTGAAAAACTAGCAAAATAAAGCCTTCTTTTCGTTTTATAAAACAACGTTGTAAACCAAAGTGTTATCCGAATGAGATTAAAGAGTAGAACAAAAATGACGACTCATTCGAGTGTTTTGTTTTCGTCACACGAAGTGAAAATGACGAAAAACCCTTAAAGTGCCAGGCGTGTGTAGTCCTACCCAGTATCTTAACGAGGTCAATATTTAAAATAGCGCATTCGAGTTCCAGAGACTTCAAATCAAGAAAGATGGAAAGTTATGGGATGTCCTTCCACCAGAGCTCCAAGAATATATTTTAAAGAAGAAGACGAAGCTAGAGTAAAGGGATAAAAAACAAACCCTGGTAGAGAAGATTAGTGAGTTTATTTCAAATGCTGCCTATTTTAGGAGCCTTTGGTGTACTTTTTACTCTTAGTCATTGATACTAAAGTACTAACCCATATGCCCAGTAAACTACCCATACCAATGGCGTGTAGTACTAACAGCGTATCCAACGATAAGCGTACCGGTAGCTACCTTTTGGCCTATTAATCGCCATTCGATTGCATGAACCGAAGATTCTGCACGTACTAAGCGTACTAACTGAGTGTTCTCAAACTCAACCTATATACTAGTGTATGTACGTACTAAGCGTACGAACAACCGATGTAAAAACTCGCCCCAACAATCGCAATCATAAGCGCTAGTACTAGCGTACTAACTGAATATTCTCAAACTCAACCTATATACTAGCGTACGTATGTACTAAGCGTACGAACAACCCATGGAAAAATTCGACCCAACAATCGCAATCATGAGCACTAGTACTAGCGTACTAATTGAATATTCTCTGAGCACTAGTACTAGCGTACTAACTGAATATTCTCAAACTGAACCTATATACTAGCGTATCTATGTACTAAGCGTACGAACAACCGATGGAAAAACTCGCCCCAACAATCGCAATTATGAGCACTAGTACTAGCGTACCAACTGAATATTCTCAAACTCAACCTATATACTAGCGTACGTATGCACTAAGCGTACGAACAACCGATGGAAAAATTCGCCCCAACAATCGCAATTATGAGCACTAGTACTAGCGTACTAGTTGAATATTCTCTGAGCACTAGTACTAGCGTACTAACTGAATAATCTCAAACTTAACCTATATACTAGCCTACGTATATACTAAGCGTAGGAACAACCGATGGAAAAATTCGCCCCAACAATCGCAATCATGAGCACTAGTACTAGCGTACTAACTGAATAGTCTCAAACTCAACCTATATACTAGCAAACGTATATACTAAGCGTAGGAACAACCCATGGAAAAATTCGCTTCAACAATCGCAATCATGAGCACTAGTACTAGCGTACTTAGTAAATATTCTCAAACTCAACCTATATACTAGCGTACGTATGTAGTAAGCATACGAACAACCGATGGAAAAATTGAGCTCAACAATCGCAATCATGAGCACTAGTACTAGCGTACTAACTGAATAGTCTCAAACTTAACCTATATACTAGCGTACGTATAAACTAAGCGTACGAACAACCGATGGAAAAATTCGCCCCAACAATCGCAATCATGAGCACTTGTACTAATGTACTAACTGAATATTCTCAAACTCCACTTATATACCAGCGTACGTATCTACTAAGCGTACGAACAACCGATGGAAAAATTCGCCCCAACAATCGCAATCATGAGCACTAGACAGTACTAGCGTACTAACTCAATAGTCTCAAACTCAACCTATATACTAGCGTACGTATGTACTAAGCGTACGAAAAACCAATAGAAAAACTCTCCCCAACAATCGCAATCATGAGCACTAGTACTAGCGTACTAACTGAATATTCTCAAACTCAACCTATATACTAGCGTACGTATGTACTAAGCGTACGAACAACCGATAAAAAAATTCGCCCCAACAATCGCAATCATGATCACTAGTACTCGCGTACTAACTGAATAGTCTCAAACTCAACCTTTATACTAGGGTATGTATGTACTAAACAGAGTTAACTGAATAGAGGGTAATGTGAAGTGCTAGATTTCTATCCCATATGAACCATGTGAGCGTTAGCCCTACTGATGGAAATGGGCCCACACAAGGACAGAGAAAAACTCTGACCAGGGTGGGAGTTGAACCCACGACCTTCGGGTTAGGTCAGACGGGAGAAGGCCGTGGGAACTGAAGATGTTAAGGTCACGGCAATGAACATGTACTAGTACAAAGAAAGGTTACGTTTATACAAACGTTGGCCGTGGAGCACTTATATTTTAAACAGAGTTAACTGAATAGAAGGTAATGTGAAGTGCCAGATTTCTATCCCATATGAACCATGTGAGCGTTAGCCCTACTGATGGAAATGGGCCCACACAAGGACAGAGAAAAACTCTGACCAGGGTGGGAGTTGAACCCACGACCTTCGGGTTAGATCTCCGCCGCTCTACCGACTGAGCTACAAGGTCAGACGGGAGCAGGCCGTGGGAACTGAAGATGTTAAGGTCACGGCAATGAACATGTGCTACACGGCCAACGTTTGTATAAACGTAACCTTTCTTTGTACTAGTACATGTTCATTGCCGTGACCTTAACATCTTCAGTTCCCACGGCCTGCTCCCGTCTGACCTTGTAGCTCAGTCGGTAGAGCGGCGGAGATCTAACCCGAAGGTCGTGGGTTCAACTCCCACCCTGGTCAGAGTTTTTCTCTGTCCTTGTGTGGGCCCATTTCCATCAGTAGGGCTAACGCTCACATGGTTCATATGGGATAGAAATCTAGCACTTCACATTACCCTCTATTCAGTTAACTCTGTTTAAAATATAAGTGCTACACGGCCAACGTTTGTATAAACGTAACCTTTCTATGTATGTACTATGCGCACAAACAAAAGATGGAAAAATTCACCCCAACAATCGCAATCATGAGAACTAGTACTAGCGTACTCATTGAATATTCTCTAAGCACTAGTACTAGCGTACTAACTAAATATTCTCAAACTCAACCTATATACTACGTACGTATGTACTAAGCGTACAAAGAACCGATGGAAAAATTCGCCCCAAGAATCGAAATCATGAGCACTAGTACTAGCGTTCTAACTGAATATTCTCAAACTCAACCTACAATCGGCGACAAAATTAGTTGAGACAGTTGCTAACAGAGAATACTGGCAACGACACATTCATTGTTTGCAAAGAAAACTTGTCCAGAAAGTACGTTTCGGGGATACCCCTCCCTCCCCCACCCTAATCAATGTTGTACCGCTGTCGACAAGGCTCGTAGAAAACAGAAAAACACAACATTGTCCCGGGGGTGCGGGGGAGGGGGCCATTTGCGCCGCCGAGCTTGCAATCGACTCTAAAGGATAAGAGTGTCTCAACAATTTTGACGCCGATTGTTTGTATGAAAAAACTTTGTATGAAGTGTAATGACGACTTCTGATAAGCGTTTTTTTGCATTAATATATGAAATATACACATTTCAATAGCGTTTATGCCTTTTCATGTCATATGGGAATCAAAACATATATTAAATCACCTTTTTCTTTATTACTGTGATGTAGCAGTCACTGGTATGATTGCAGACATTTCAGTGTCGAATATAGTTTTCACACAGAACATTTCTAACGAGGTAAGGGCATGTATACGCTTGCCATAAGGGCATGTATGCGCTTGCCATCTATTTGCGAAGGGCGGAATGTGAATGATATTGTAAGGGGAAGTGATATCTCACGGGCTTTGATATACCGCCTTCTAAAAAAAAAAGAAATGTTAACGCAAGTAATCACTACCGAGAACGTCAATTACAACGGCCAAAATGTGGATGTCGAACGCGCAGCCAAGTTAAGTTCACGCCACAAACGCTTATTATTGAGAGAAAGGACATCGTACTAAATAATGACAATTTCAAGACGATTTGTGCATTGTTTTGGATTTGACATACCTTGAAATAAAGTGATACTTTCGGAACATTGCGTGACGTTTAGCATTCCCTTTTGAAATTTACCATACATAATTCCATTTCAACTTGTTACAAGGGATATGACCCATAAAAAAGAGGGAAATATAAATAGCAAAGACAGTTTATAACTCCTGGGACCAAAAAAAGAGCAGCCAACAATGCCGTACTCTGATTTTAGGAACTCCGCGGAGGAGTGGCCACGAGTAACCGCGAGTAACCATAATTAACAAGTACAATAGTTACATTATCTTTTTGTAATAATCTTGTGGTTACTCGTGGTTACTCGTGGTTACTCGTGGTTACTCGTGGTAAATGAGAAAATATTGTTTCTTTACTCCCAAAAACATTCATTTCCCACCAAAACCAGCTCTGCAAAGCGTCTGCGACAAGGTGGAAAGTCTATTTGCACCGACATAGCAATTTGAGCGTGGAAAGTAAATGTGTTCCCCGGCTGTAACAGCCACCATGTCTGTTTCGCGTTCATCTGCGACACCACTTCGACCAACAAAATCGGCTTCTTCTGATGAATTGGAGTTAGAGGCATAACCCTTTAACAAATCCATGCTTTAACGCTACTCACAAATAGCGTATTAAAGAAGGCAAAAGTGAACAGGTCCTTTGCACTTACGTCGCAATCTTCGCTTCGCACAGGACAACGCATTTTTCACACTCGAAAACGAGAATAATAAACTATCCGCAATTTTTTAGACCTGTAAAAAGTCTTTCACTCATGTGGTTATATTGACGGACAGACTGGACTATAGGTGCCCGTATAAAGGGTATAAAGGAAGTTTTCTGAAACAGACAATCGGCGACAAAATTAGTTGAGACAGTTGCTAACAGAGCACACTGGCAACGACACATTCATTGTTTGCAAAGAAAACTTGTCCAGAAAGTACGTTTCGGGGATACCCCTCCCTCGCCCACCCTAGTCAATGTTGTACCGCTGTCGACAAGGCTCGTAGAAAACAGAAAAACACAACATTGTCCCGGGGGTGCGGGGGAGGGGGCCATTTGCGCCGCCGAGCTTGCAATCGACTCTAAAGGATAAGAGTGTCTCAACAATTTTGACGCCGATTGTCTGTATGAAAAAACTTTGTATGAAGTGTAATGACGACTTCTGATAAGCGTTTTTTTGCATTAATATATGAAATATACACATTTCAATAGCGTTTATGCGTTTTCATGTCATATAGGAATCAGAACATATATTAAATCACCTTTTTCTTTATTACGGTGATGTAGCAGTCACTGGTATGATTGCAGACATTTCAGTGTCGAACATAGTTTTCACACAGAACATTTCTAACGAGGTAAGGGCATGTATACGCTTGCCATCTATTTGCGAAGGGCGGAAAGTGAATGATATTGTAAGGGGAAGTGATATCTCACGGGCTCTGATATACCGCCTTCTAAAAAAAAAGAAATTTTAACGCAAGTAATCACTACCGAGAACGTCAATTACGACGGCCAAAATGTGGATGTCGAACGCGCAGCCAAGTTAAGTTCACGCCACAAACGCTTATTATTGAGAGAAAGGACATCGTACTAAATAATGACAATTTCAAGACGATTAGTGCATTGTTTTGGATTTGACATACCTTGAAATAAAGTGATACTTTCGGAACATTGCGTGACGTTTAGCATTCCCTTTTGAAATTTACCATACATAATTCCATTTCAACTTGTTACAAGGGATATGACCCATAAAAAAGAGGGAAATATAAATAGCAAAGACAGTTTATAACTCCTGGGACAAAAAAAGAGCAGCAAACAATGCCGTACTCTGATTTTAGGAACTCCGGGGAGGAGTGGCCACGAGTAACCACGAGTAACCATAATTAACAAGTAGAATAATTACATTATCTTTTTGTAATAATCTTGTGGTTACTCGTGGTTACTCGTGGTTACTCGTGGTAAATGAGAAAATATTGTTTCTTTACTCCCAAAAACATTCATTTCCCACCAAAACCAGCTCTGCAAAGCATCTGCGACAAGGTGGAAAGTCTTTTTGCACCGACATAGCAATTTGAGCGTGGAAAGTAAATGTGTTCCCCGGCTGTAACAGCCACCATGTCTGTTAAGCGTTCATCTGCGACACCACTTCGACCAACAAAATCGGCTTCTTCTGATGAATTGGAGTTAGAGGCATAACCCTTTAACAAATCCATGCTTTAACGCTACTCACAAATAGCGTATTAAAGAAGGCAAAAGTGAACAGGTCCTTTGCACTTACGTCGCAATCTTCGCTTCGCACAGGACAACGCATTTTTCACACTCGAAAACGAGAATAATAAACTATCCGTAATTTTTTAGACCTGTAAAAAGTCTTTCACTCATGTGGTCATATTGACGGACAGACTGGACTATAGGTGCCCGTATAAAGGGTATAAAGGAAGTTTTCTGAAACAGACATTCTGTATGAAAAAACTTTGTATGAAGTGTAATGACGACTTCTGATAAGCGTTTTTTTGCATTAATATATGAAATATACACATTTCAATAGCGTTTATGCGTTTTCATGTCATATAGGAATCAGAACATATATTAAATCACCTTTTTCTTTATTACGGTGATGTAGCAGTCACTGGTATGATTGCAGACATTTCAGTGTCGAACATAGTTTTCACACAGAACATTTCTAACGAGGTAAGGGCATGTATACGCTTGCCATCTATTTGCGAAGGGCGGAAAGTGAATGATATTGTAAGGGGAAGTGATATCTCACGGGCTCTGATATACCGCCTTCTAAAAAAAAAGAAATTTTAACGCAAGTAATCACTACCGAGAACGTCAATTACGACGGCCAAAATGTGGATGTCGAACGCGCAGCCAAGTTAAGTTCACGCCACAAACGCTTATTATTGAGAGAAAGGACATCGTACTAAATAATGACAATTTCAAGACGATTTGTGCATTGTTTTGGATTTGACATACCTTGAAATAAAGTGATACTTTCGGAACATTGCGTGACGTTTAGCATTCCCTTTTGAAATTTACCATACATAATTCCATTTCAACTTGTTACAAGGGATATGACCCATAAAAAAGAGGGAAATATAAATAGCAAAGACAGTTTATAACTCCTGGGACAAAAAAAGAGCAGCAAACAATGCCGTACTCTGATTTTAGGAACTCCGGGGAGGAGTGGCCACGAGTAACCACGAGTAACCATAATTAACAAGTAGAATAATTACATTATCTTTTTGTAATAATCTTGTGGTTACTCGTGGTTACTCGTGGTTACTCGTGGTAAATGAGAAAATATTGTTTCTTTACTCCCAAAAACATTCATTTCCCACCAAAACCAGCTCTGCAAAGCATCTGCGACAAGGTGGAAAGTCTTTTTGCACCGACATAGCAATTTGAGCGTGGAAAGTAAATGTGTTCCCCGGCTGTAACAGCCACCATGTCTGTTAAGCGTTCATCTGCGACACCACTTCGACCAACAAAATCGGCTTCTTCTGATGAATTGGAGTTAGAGGCATAACCCTTTAACAAATCCATGCTTTAACGCTACTCACAAATAGCGTATTAAAGAAGGCAAAAGTGAACAGGTCCTTTGCACTTACGTCGCAATCTTCGCTTCGCACAGGACAACGCATTTTTCACACTCGAAAACGAGAATAATAAACTATCCGTAATTTTTTAGACCTGTAAAAAGTCTTTCACTCATGTGGTCATATTGACGGACAGACTGGACTATAGGTGCCCGTATAAAGGGTATAAAGGAAGTTTTCTGAAACAGACATTCTGTATGAAAAAACTTTGTATGAAGTGTAATGACGACTTCTGATAAGCGTTTTTTTGCATTAATATATGAAATATACACATTTCAATAGCGTTTATGCGTTTTCATGTCATATAGGAATCAGAACATATATTAAATCACCTTTTTCTTTATTACGGTGATGTAGCAGTCACTGGTATGATTGCAGACATTTCAGTGTCGAACATAGTTTTCACACAGAACATTTCTAACGAGGTAAGGGCATGTATACGCTTGCCATCTATTTGCGAAGGGCGGAAAGTGAATGATATTGTAAGGGGAAGTGATATCTCACGGGCTCTGATATACCGCCTTCTAAAAAAAAGAAATTTTAACGCAAGTAATCACTACCGAGAACGTCAATTACGACGGCCAAAATGTGGATGTCGAACGCGCAGCCAAGTTAAGTTCACGCCACAAACGCTTATTATTGAGAGAAAGGACATCGTACTAAATAATGACAATTTCAAGACGATTTGTGCATTGTTTTGGATTTGACATACCTTGAAATAAAGTGATACTTTCGGAACATTGCGTGACGTTTAGCATTCCCTTTTGAAATTTACCATACATAATTCCATTTCAACTTGTTACAAGGGATATGACCCATAAAAAAGAGGGAAATATAAATAGCAAAGACAGTTTATAACTCCTGGGACAAAAAAAGAGCAGCAAACAATGCCGTACTCTGATTTTAGGAACTCCGGGGAGGAGTGGCCACGAGTAACCACGAGTAACCATAATTAACAAGTAGAATAATTACATTATCTTTTTGTAATAATCTTGTGGTTACTCGTGGTTACTCGTGGTTACTCGTGGTAAATGAGAAAATATTGTTTCTTTACTCCCAAAAACATTCATTTCCCACCAAAACCAGCTCTGCAAAGCATCTGCGACAAGGTGGAAAGTCTTTTTGCACCGACATAGCAATTTGAGCGTGGAAAGTAAATGTGTTCCCCGGCTGTAACAGCCACCATGTCTGTTAAGCGTTCATCTGCGACACCACTTCGACCAACAAAATCGGCTTCTTCTGATGAATTGGAGTTAGAGGCATAACCCTTTAACAAATCCATGCTTTAACGCTACTCACAAATAGCGTATTAAAGAAGGCAAAAGTGAACAGGTCCTTTGCACTTACGTCGCAATCTTCGCTTCGCACAGGACAACGCATTTTTCACACTCGAAAACGAGAATAATAAACTATCCGTAATTTTTTAGACCTGTAAAAAGTCTTTCACTCATGTGGTCATATTGACGGACAGACTGGACTATAGGTGCCCGTATAAAGGGTATAAAGGAAGTTTTCTGAAACAGACAATCGGCGACAAAATTAGTTGAGACAGTTGCTAACAGAGCACACTGGCAACGACACATTCATTGTTTGCAAAGAAAACTTGTCCAGAAAGTACGTTTCGGGGATACCCCTCCCTCGCCCACCCTAATCAATGTTGTACCGCTGTCGACAAGGCTCGTAGAAAACAGAAAAACACAACATTGTCCCGGGGGTGCGGGGGAGGGGGCCATTTGCGCCGCCGAGCTTGCAATCGACTCTAAAGGATAAGAGTGTCTCAACAATTTTGACGCCGATTGTCTGTATGAAAAAACTTTGTATGAAGTGTAATGACGACTTCTGATAAGCGTTTTTTTGCATTAATATATGAAATATACACATTTCAATAGCGTTTATGCGTTTTCATGTCATATAGGAATCAGAACATATATTAAATCACCTTTTTCTTTATTACGGTGATGTAGCAGTCACTGGTATGATTGCAGACATTTCAGTGTCGAACATAGTTTTCACACAGAACATTTCTAACGAGGTAAGGGCATGTATACGCTTGCCATCTATTTGCGAAGGGCGGAAAGTGAATGATATTGTAAGGGGAAGTGATATCTCACGGGCTCTGATATACCGCCTTCTAAAAAAAAAGAAATTTTAACGCAAGTAATCACTACCGAGAACGTCAATTACGACGGCCAAAATGTGGATGTCGAACGCGCAGCCAAGTTAAGTTCACGCCACAAACGCTTATTATTGAGAGAAAGGACATCGTACTAAATAATGACAATTTCAAGACGATTTGTGCATTGTTTTGGATTTGACATACCTTGAAATAAAGTGATACTTTCGGAACATTGCGTGACGTTTAGCATTCCCTTTTGAAATTTACCATACATAATTCCATTTCAACTTGTTACAAGGGATATGACCCATAAAAAAGAGGGAAATATAAATAGCAAAGACAGTTTATAACTCCTGGGACAAAAAAAGAGCAGCAAACAATGCCGTACTCTGATTTTAGGAACTCCGGGGAGGAGTGGCCACGAGTAACCACGAGTAACCATAATTAACAAGTAGAATAATTACATTATCTTTTTGTAATAATCTTGTGGTTACTCGTGGTTACTCGTGGTTACTCGTGGTAAATGAGAAAATATTGTTTCTTTACTCCCAAAAACATTCATTTCCCACCAAAACCAGCTCTGCAAAGCATCTGCGACAAGGTGGAAAGTCTATTTGCACCGACATAGCAATTTGAGCGTGGAAAGTAAATGTGTTCCCCGGCTGTAACAGCCACCATGTCTGTTAAGCGTTCATCTGCGACACCACTTCGACCAACAAAATCGGCTTCTTCTGATGAATTGGAGTTAGAGGCATAACCCTTTAACAAATCCATGCTTTAACGCTACTCACAAATAGCGTATTAAAGAAGGCAAAAGTGAACAGGTCCTTTGCACTTACGTCGCAATCTTCGCTTCGCACAGGACAACGCATTTTTCACACTCGAAAACGAGAATAATAAACTATCCGTAATTTTTTAGACCTGTAAAAAGTCTTTCACTCATGTGGTCATATTGACGGACAGACTGGACTATAGGTGCCCGTATAAAGGGTATAAAGGAAGTTTTCTGAAACAGACAATCGGCGACAAAATTAGTTGAGACAGTTGCTAACAGAGCACACTGGCAACGACACATTCATTGTTTGCAAAGAAAACTTGTCCAGAAAGTACGTTTCGGGGATACCCCTCCCTCGCCCACCCTAATCAATGTTGTACCGCTGTCGACAAGGCTCGTAGAAAACAGAAAAACACAACATTGTCCCGGGGGTGCGGGGGAGGGGGCCATTTGCGCCGCCGAGCTTGCAATCGACTCTAAAGGATAAGAGTGTCTCAACAATTTTGACGCCGATTGTCTGTATGAAAAAACTTTGTATGAAGTGTAATGACGACTTCTGATAAGCGTTTTTTTGCATTAATATATGAAATATACACATTTCAATAGCGTTTATGCGTTTTCATGTCATATAGGAATCAGAACATATATTAAATCACCTTTTTCTTTATTACGGTGATGTAGCAGTCACTGGTATGATTGCAGACATTTCAGTGTCGAACATAGTTTTCACACAGAACATTTCTAACGAGGTAAGGGCATGTATACGCTTGCCATCTATTTGCGAAGGGCGGAAAGTGAATGATATTGTAAGGGGAAGTGATATCTCACGGGCTCTGATATACCGCCTTCTAAAAAAAAAGAAATTTTAACGCAAGTAATCACTACCGAGAACGTCAATTACGACGGCCAAAATGTGGATGTCGAACGCGCAGCCAAGTTAAGTTCACGCCACAAACGCTTATTATTGAGAGAAAGGACATCGTACTAAATAATGACAATTTCAAGACGATTTGTGCATTGTTTTGGATTTGACATACCTTGAAATAAAGTGATACTTTCGGAACATTGCGTGACGTTTAGCATTCCCTTTTGAAATTTACCATACATAATTCCATTTCAACTTGTTACAAGGGATATGACCCATAAAAAAGAGGGAAATATAAATAGCAAAGACAGTTTATAACTCCTGGGACAAAAAAAGAGCAGCAAACAATGCCGTACTCTGATTTTAGGAACTCCGGGGAGGAGTGGCCACGAGTAACCACGAGTAACCATAATTAACAAGTAGAATAATTACATTATCTTTTTGTAATAATCTTGTGGTTACTCGTGGTTACTCGTGGTAAATGAGAAAATATTGTTTCTTTACTCCCAAAAACATTCATTTCCCACCAAAACCAGCTCTGCAAAGCATCTGCGACAAGGTGGAAAGTCTTTTTGCACCGACATAGCAATTTGAGCGTGGAAAGTAAATGTGTTCCCCGGCTGTAACAGCCACCATGTCTGTTAAGCGTTCATCTGCGACACCACTTCGACCAACAAAATCGGCTTCTTCTGATGAATTGGAGTTAGAGGCATAACCCTTTAACAAATCCATGCTTTAACGCTACTCACAAATAGCGTATTAAAGAAGGCAAAAGTGAACAGGTCCTTTGCACTTACGTCGCAATCTTCGCTTCGCACAGGACAACGCATTTTTCACACTCGAAAACGAGAATAATAAACTATCCGTAATTTTTTAGACCTGTAAAAAGTCTTTCACTCATGTGGTCATATTGACGGACAGACTGGACTATAGGTGCCCGTATAAAGGGTATAAAGGAAGTTTTCTGAAACAGACAATCGGCGACAAAATTAGTTGAGACAGTTGCTAACAGAGCACACTGGCAACGACACATTCATTGTTTGCAAAGAAAACTTGTCCAGAAAGTACGTTTCGGGGATACCCCTCCCTCGCCCACCCTAATCAATGTTGTACCGCTGTCGACAAGGCTCGTAGAAAACAGAAAAACACAACATTGTCCCGGGGGTGCGGGGGAGGGGGCCATTTGCGCCGCCGAGCTTGCAATCGACTCTAAAGGATAAGAGTGTCTCAACAATTTTGACGCCGATTGTCTGTATGAAAAAACTTTGTATGAAGTGTAATGACGACTTCTGATAAGCGTTTTTTTGCATTAATATATGAAATATACACATTTCAATAGCGTTTATGCGTTTTCATGTCATATAGGAATCAGAACATATATTAAATCACCTTTTTCTTTATTACGGTGATGTAGCAGTCACTGGTATGATTGCAGACATTTCAGTGTCGAACATAGTTTTCACACAGAACATTTCTAACGAGGTAAGGGCATGTATACGCTTGCCATCTATTTGCGAAGGGCGGAAAGTGAATGATATTGTAAGGGGAAGTGATATCTCACGGGCTCTGATATACCGCCTTCTAAAAAAAAGAAATTTTAACGCAAGTAATCACTACCGAGAACGTCAATTACGACGGCCAAAATGTGGATGTCGAACGCGCAGCCAAGTTAAGTTCACGCCACAAACGCTTATTATTGAGAGAAAGGACATCGTACTAAATAATGACAATTTCAAGACGATTTGTGCATTGTTTTGGATTTGACATACCTTGAAATAAAGTGATACTTTCGGAACATTGCGTGACGTTTAGCATTCCCTTTTGAAATTTACCATACATAATTCCATTTCAACTTGTTACAAGGGATATGACCCATAAAAAAGAGGGAAATATAAATAGCAAAGACAGTTTATAACTCCTGGGACAAAAAAAGAGCAGCAAACAATGCCGTACTCTGATTTTAGGAACTCCGGGGAGGAGTGGCCACGAGTAACCACGAGTAACCATAATTAACAAGTAGAATAATTACATTATCTTTTTGTAATAATCTTGTGGTTACTCGTGGTTACTCGTGGTTACTCGTGGTAAATGAGAAAATATTGTTTCTTTACTCCCAAAAACATTCATTTCCCACCAAAACCAGCTCTGCAAAGCATCTGCGACAAGGTGGAAAGTCTATTTGCACCGACATAGCAATTTGAGCGTGGAAAGTAAATGTGTTCCCCGGCTGTAACAGCCACCATGTCTGTTAAGCGTTCATCTGCGACACCACTTCGACCAACAAAATCGGCTTCTTCTGATGAATTGGAGTTAGAGGCATAACCCTTTAACAAATCCATGCTTTAACGCTACTCACAAATAGCGTATTAAAGAAGGCAAAAGTGAACAGGTCCTTTGCACTTACGTCGCAATCTTCGCTTCGCACAGGACAACGCATTTTTCACACTCGAAAACGAGAATAATAAACTATCCGTAATTTTTAGACCTGTAAAAAGTCTTTCACTCATGTGGTCATATTGACGGACAGACTGGACTATAGGTGCCCGTATAAAGGGTATAAAGGAAGTTTTCTGAAACAGACAATCGGCGACAAAATTAGTTGAGACAGTTGCTAACAGAGCACACTGGCAACGACACATTCATTGTTTGCAAAGAAAACTTGTCCAGAAAGTACGTTTCGGGGATACCCCTCCCTCGCCCACCCTAATCAATGTTGTACCGCTGTCGACAAGGCTCGTAGAAAACAGAAAAACACAACATTGTCCCGGGGGTGCGGGGGAGGGGGCCATTTGCGCCGCCGAGCTTGCAATCGACTCTAAAGGATAAGAGTGTCTCAACAATTTTGACGCCGATTGTCTGTATGAAAAAACTTTGTATGAAGTGTAATGACGACTTCTGATAAGCGTTTTTTTGCATTAATATATGAAATATACACATTTCAATAGCGTTTATGCGTTTTCATGTCATATAGGAATCAGAACATATATTAAATCACCTTTTTCTTTATTACGGTGATGTAGCAGTCACTGGTATGATTGCAGACATTTCAGTGTCGAACATAGTTTTCACACAGAACATTTCTAACGAGGTAAGGGCATGTATACGCTTGCCATCTATTTGCGAAGGGCGGAAAGTGAATGATATTGTAAGGGGAAGTGATATCTCACGGGCTCTGATATACCGCCTTCTAAAAAAAAGAAATTTTAACGCAAGTAATCACTACCGAGAACGTCAATTACGACGGCCAAAATGTGGATGTCGAACGCGCAGCCAAGTTAAGTTCACGCCACAAACGCTTATTATTGAGAGAAAGGACATCGTACTAAATAATGACAATTTCAAGACGATTTGTGCATTGTTTTGGATTTGACATACCTTGAAATAAAGTGATACTTTCGGAACATTGCGTGACGTTTAGCATTCCCTTTTGAAATTTACCATACATAATTCCATTTCAACTTGTTACAAGGGATATGACCCATAAAAAAGAGGGAAATATAAATAGCAAAGACAGTTTATAACTCCTGGGACAAAAAAAGAGCAGCAAACAATGCCGTACTCTGATTTTAGGAACTCCGGGGAGGAGTGGCCACGAGTAACCACGAGTAACCATAATTAACAAGTAGAATAATTACATTATCTTTTTGTAATAATCTTGTGGTTACTCGTGGTTACTCGTGGTTACTCGTGGTAAATGAGAAAATATTGTTTCTTTACTCCCAAAAACATTCATTTCCCACCAAAACCAGCTCTGCAAAGCATCTGCGACAAGGTGGAAAGTCTTTTTGCACCGACATAGCAATTTGAGCGTGGAAAGTAAATGTGTTCCCCGGCTGTAACAGCCACCATGTCTGTTAAGCGTTCATCTGCGACACCACTTCGACCAACAAAATCGGCTTCTTCTGATGAATTGGAGTTAGAGGCATAACCCTTTAACAAATCCATGCTTTAACGCTACTCACAAATAGCGTATTAAAGAAGGCAAAAGTGAACAGGTCCTTTGCACTTACGTCGCAATCTTCGCTTCGCACAGGACAACGCATTTTTCACACTCGAAAACGAGAATAATAAACTATCCGTAATTTTTTAGACCTGTAAAAAGTCTTTCACTCATGTGGTCATATTGACGGACAGACTGGACTATAGGTGCCCGTATAAAGGGTATAAAGGAAGTTTTCTGAAACAGACAATCGGCGACAAAATTAGTTGAGACAGTTGCTAACAGAGCACACTGGCAACGACACATTCATTGTTTGCAAAGAAAACTTGTCCAGAAAGTACGTTTCGGGGATACCCCTCCCTCGCCCACCCTAATCAATGTTGTACCGCTGTCGACAAGGCTCGTAGAAAACAGAAAAACACAACATTGTCCCGGGGGTGCGGGGGAGGGGGCCATTTGCGCCGCCGAGCTTGCAATCGACTCTAAAGGATAAGAGTGTCTCAACAATTTTGACGCCGATTGTCTGTATGAAAAAACTTTGTATGAAGTGTAATGACGACTTCTGATAAGCGTTTTTTTGCATTAATATATGAAATATACACATTTCAATAGCGTTTATGCGTTTTCATGTCATATAGGAATCAGAACATATATTAAATCACCTTTTTCTTTATTACGGTGATGTAGCAGTCACTGGTATGATTGCAGACATTTCAGTGTCGAACATAGTTTTCACACAGAACATTTCTAACGAGGTAAGGGCATGTATACGCTTGCCATCTATTTGCGAAGGGCGGAAAGTGAATGATATTGTAAGGGGAAGTGATATCTCACGGGCTCTGATATACCGCCTTCTAAAAAAAAAGAAATTTTAACGCAAGTAATCACTACCGAGAACGTCAATTACGACGGCCAAAATGTGGATGTCGAACGCGCAGCCAAGTTAAGTTCACGCCACAAACGCTTATTATTGAGAGAAAGGACATCGTACTAAATAATGACAATTTCAAGACGATTTGTGCATTGTTTTGGATTTGACATACCTTGAAATAAAGTGATACTTTCGGAACATTGCGTGACGTTTAGCAT
>NC_090873.1:36908786-36948786 GCF_036669935.1 Montipora foliosa | reverse complement strand
CGATTTGTGCATTGTTTTGGATTTGACATACCTTGAAATAAAGTGATACTTTCGGAACATTGCGTGACGTTTAGCATTCCCTTTTGAAATTTACCATACATAATTCCATTTCAACTTGTTACAAGGGATATGACCCATAAAAAAGAGGGAAATATAAATAGCAAAGACAGTTTATAACTCCTGGGACAAAAAAAGAGCAGCAAACAATGCCGTACTCTGATTTTAGGAACTCCGGGGAGGAGTGGCCACGAGTAACCACGAGTAACCATAATTAACAAGTAGAATAATTACATTATCTTTTTGTAATAATCTTGTGGTTACTCGTGGTTACTCGTGGTTACTCGTGGTAAATGAGAAAATATTGTTTCTTTACTCCCAAAAACATTCATTTCCCACCAAAACCAGCTCTGCAAAGCATCTGCGACAAGGTGGAAAGTCTTTTTGCACCGGCATAGCAATTTGAGCGTGGAAAGTAAATGTGTTCCCCGGCTGTAACAGCCACCATGTCTGTTAAGCGTTCATCTGCGACACCACTTCGACCAACAAAATCGGCTTCTTCTGATGAATTGGAGTTAGAGGCATAACCCTTTAACAAATCCATGCTTTAACGCTACTCACAAATAGCGTATTAAAGAAGGCAAAAGTGAACAGGTCCTTTGCACTTACGTCGCAATCTTCGCTTCGCACAGGACAACGCATTTTTCACACTCGAAAACGAGAATAATAAACTATCCGTAATTTTTTAGACCTGTAAAAAGTCTTTCACTCATGTGGTCATATTGACGGACAGACTGGACTATAGGTGCCCGTATAAAGGGTATAAAGGAAGTTTTCTGAAACAGACAATCGGCGACAAAATTAGTTGAGACAGTTGCTAACAGAGCACACTGGCAACGACACATTCATTGTTTGCAAAGAAAACTTGTCCAGAAAGTACGTTTCGGGGATACCCCTCCCTCGCCCACCCTAATCAATGTTGTACCGCTGTCGACAAGGCTCGTAGAAAACAGAAAAACACAACATTGTCCCGGGGGTGCGGGGGAGGGGGCCATTTGCGCCGCCGAGCTTGCAATCGACTCTAAAGGATAAGAGTGTCTCAACAATTTTGACGCCGATTGTCTGTATGAAAAAACTTTGTATGAAGTGTAATGACGACTTCTGATAAGCGTTTTTTTGCATTAATATATGAAATATACACATTTCAATAGCGTTTATGCGTTTTCATGTCATATAGGAATCAGAACATATATTAAATCACCTATTTCTTTATTACGGTGATGTGGCAGTCACTGGTATGATTGCAGACATTTCAGTGTCGAACATAGTTTTCACACAGAACATTTCTAACGAGGTAAGGGCATGTATACGCTTGCCATCTATTTGCGAAGGGCGGAAAGTGAATGATATTGTAAGGGGAAGTGATATCTCACAGGCTCTGATATACCGCCTTCTAAAAAAAAAGAAATTTTAACGCAAGTAATCACTACCGAGAACGTCAATTACGACGGCCAAAATGTGGATGTCGAACGCGCAGCCAAGTTAAGTTCACGCCACAAACGCTTATTATTGAGAGAAAGGACATCGTACTAAATAATGACAATTTCAAGACGATTTGTGCATTGTTTTGGATTTGACATACCTTGAAATAAAGTGATACTTTCGGAACATTGCGTGACGTTTAGCATTCCCTTTTGAAATTTACCATACATAATTCCATTTCAACTTGTTACAAGGGATATGACCCATAAAAAAGAGGGAAATATAAATAGCAAAGACAGTTTATAACTCCTGGGACAAAAAAAGAGCAGCAAACAATGCCGTACTCTGATTTTAGGAACTCCGGGGAGGAGTGGCCACGAGTAACCACGAGTAACCATAATTAACAAGTAGAATAATTACATTATCTTTTTGTAATAATCTTGTGGTTACTCGTGGTTACTCGTGGTAAATGAGAAAATATTGTTTCTTTACTCCCAAAAACATTCATTTCCCACCAAAACCAGCTCTGCAAAGCATCTGCGACAAGGTGGAAAGTCTTTTTGCACCGGCATAGCAATTTGAGCGTGGAAAGTAAATGTGTTCCCCGGCTGTAACAGCCACCATGTCTGTTAAGCGTTCATCTGCGACACCACTTCGACCAACAAAATCGGCTTCTTCTGATGAATTGGAGTTAGAGGCATAACCCTTTAACAAATCCATGCTTTAACGCTACTCACAAATAGCGTATTAAAGAAGGCAAAAGTGAACAGGTCCTTTGCACTTACGTCGCAATCTTCGCTTCGCACAGGACAACGCATTTTTCACACTCGAAAACGAGAATAATAAACTATCCGTAATTTTTTAGACCTGTAAAAAGTCTTTCACTCATGTGGTCATATTGACGGACAGACTGGACTATAGGTGCCCGTATAAAGGGTATAAAGGAAGTTTTCTGAAACAGACAATCGGCGACAAAATTAGTTGAGACAGTTGCTAACAGAGCACACTGGCAACGACACATTCATTGTTTGCAAAGAAAACTTGTCCAGAAAGTACGTTTCGGGGATACCCCTCCCTCGCCCACCCTAATCAATGTTGTACCGCTGTCGACAAGGCTCGTAGAAAACAGAAAAACACAACATTGTCCCGGGGGTGCGGGGGAGGGGGCCATTTGCGCCGCCGAGCTTGCAATCGACTCTAAAGGATAAGAGTGTCTCAACAATTTTGACGCCGATTGTCTGTATGAAAAAACTTTGTATGAAGTGTAATGACGACTTCTGATAAGCGTTTTTTTGCATTAATATATGAAATATACACATTTCAATAGCGTTTATGCGTTTTCATGTCATATAGGAATCAGAACATATATTAAATCACCTATTTCTTTATTACGGTGATGTAGCAGTCACTGGTATGATTGCAGACATTTCAGTGTCGAACATAGTTTTCACACAGAACATTTCTAACGAGGTAAGGGCATGTATACGCTTGCCATCTATTTGCGAAGGGCGGAAAGTGAATGATATTGTAAGGGGAAGTGATATCTCACGGGCTCTGATATACCGCCTTCTAAAAAAAAAGAAATTTTAACGCAAGTAATCACTACCGAGAACGTCAATTACGACGGCCAAAATGTGGATGTCGAACGCGCAGCCAAGTTAAGTTCACGCCACAAACGCTTATTATTGAGAGAAAGGACATCGTACTAAATAATGACAATTTCAAGACGATTTGTGCATTGTTTTGGATTTGACATACCTTGAAATAAAGTGATACTTTCGGAACATTGCGTGACGTTTAGCATTCCCTTTTGAAATTTACCATACATAATTCCATTTCAACTTGTTACAAGGGATATGACCCATAAAAAAGAGGGAAATATAAATAGCAAAGACAGTTTATAACTCCTGGGACAAAAAAAGAGCAGCAAACAATGCCGTACTCTGATTTTAGGAACTCCGGGGAGGAGTGGCCACGAGTAACCACGAGTAACCATAATTAACAAGTAGAATAATTACATTATCTTTTTGTAATAATCTTGTGGTTACTCGTGGTTACTCGTGGTTACTCGTGGTAAATGAGAAAATATTGTTTCTTTACTCCCAAAAACATTCATTTCCCACCAAAACCAGCTCTGCAAAGCATCTGCGACAAGGTGGAAAGTCTTTTTGCACCGGCATAGCAATTTGAGCGTGGAAAGTAAATGTGTTCCCCGGCTGTAACAGCCACCATGTCTGTTAAGCGTTCATCTGCGACACCACTTCGACCAACAAAATCGGCTTCTTCTGATGAATTGGAGTTAGAGGCATAACCCTTTAACAAATCCATGCTTTAACGCTACTCACAAATAGCGTATTAAAGAAGGCAAAAGTGAACAGGTCCTTTGCACTTACGTCGCAATCTTCGCTTCGCACAGGACAACGCATTTTTCACACTCGAAAACGAGAATAATAAACTATCCGTAATTTTTTAGACCTGTAAAAAGTCTTTCACTCATGTGGTCATATTGACGGACAGACTGGACTATAGGTGCCCGTATAAAGGGTATAAAGGAAGTTTTCTGAAACAGACAATCGGCGACAAAATTAGTTGAGACAGTTGCTAACAGAGCACACTGGCAACGACACATTCATTGTTTGCAAAGAAAACTTGTCCAGAAAGTACGTTTCGGGGATACCCCTCCCTCGCCCACCCTAATCAATGTTGTACCGCTGTCGACAAGGCTCGTAGAAAACAGAAAAACACAACATTGTCCCGGGGGTGCGGGGGAGGGGGCCATTTGCGCCGCCGAGCTTGCAATCGACTCTAAAGGATAAGAGTGTCTCAACAATTTTGACGCCGATTGTCTGTATGAAAAAACTTTGTATGAAGTGTAATGACGACTTCTGATAAGCGTTTTTTTGCATTAATATATGAAATATACACATTTCAATAGCGTTTATGCGTTTTCATGTCATATAGGAATCAGAACATATATTAAATCACCTATTTCTTTATTACGGTGATGTAGCAGTCACTGGTATGATTGCAGACATTTCAGTGTCGAACATAGTTTTCACACAGAACATTTCTAACGAGGTAAGGGCATGTATACGCTTGCCATCTATTTGCGAAGGGCGGAAAGTGAATGATATTGTAAGGGGAAGTGATATCTCACGGGCTCTGATATACCGCCTTCTAAAAAAAAAGAAATTTTAACGCAAGTAATCACTACCGAGAACGTCAATTACGACGGCCAAAATGTGGATGTCGAACGCGCAGCCAAGTTAAGTTCACGCCACAAACGCTTATTATTGAGAGAAAGGACATCGTACTAAATAATGACAATTTCAAGACGATTTGTGCATTGTTTTGGATTTGACATACCTTGAAATAAAGTGATACTTTCGGAACATTGCGTGACGTTTAGCATTCCCTTTTGAAATTTACCATACAGAATTCCATTTCAACTTGTTACAAGGGATATGACCCATAAAAAAGAGGGAAATATAAATAGCAAAGACAGTTTATAACTCCTGGGACAAAAAAAGAGCAGCAAACAATGCCGTACTCTGATTTTAGGAACTCCGGGGAGGAGTGGCCACGAGTAACCACGAGTAACCATAATTAACAAGTAGAATAATTACATTATCTTTTTGTAATAATCTTGTGGTTACTCGTGGTTACTCGGGGTTACTCGTGGTAAATGAGAAAATATTGTTTCTTTACTCCCAAAAACATTCATTTCCCACCAAAACCAGCTCTGCAAAGCATCTGCGACAAGGTGGAAAGTCTTTTTGCACCGGCATAGCAATTTGAGCGTGGAAAGTAAATGTGTTCCCCGGCTGTAACAGCCACCATGTCTGTTAAGCGTTCATCTGCGACACCACTTCGACCAACAAAATCGGCTTCTTCTGATGAATTGGAGTTAGAGGCATAACCCTTTAACAAATCCATGCTTTAACGCTACTCACAAATAGCGTATTAAAGAAGGCAAAAGTGAACAGGTCCTTTGCACTTACGTCGCAATCTTCGCTTCGCACAGGACAACGCATTTTTCACACTCGAAAACGAGAATAATAAACTATCCGTAATTTTTTAGACCTGTAAAAAGTCTTTCACTCATGTGGTCATATTGACGGACAGACTGGACTATAGGTGCCCGTATAAAGGGTATAAAGGAAGTTTTCTGAAACAGACAGTCTGCATGGAAAAACTTTGTATGAAGTGTAATGACGACTTCTGATAAGCGTTTTTTTGCATTAATATATGAAATATACACATTTCAATAGCGTTTATGCGTTTTCATGTCATATAGGAATCAGAACATATATTAAATCACCTTTTTCTTTATTACGGTGATGTAGCAGTCACTGGTATGATTGCAGACATTTCAGTGTCGAACATAGTTTTCACACAGAACATTTCTAACGAGGTAAGGGCATGTATACGCTTGCCATAAGGGCATGTATACGCTTGCCATCTATTTGCGAAGGGCGGAAAGTGAATGATATTGTCAGGGGAAGTGATATCTCACGGGCTTTGATATACCGCCTTCTAAAAAAAAAGAAATTTTAACGCAAGTAATCACTACCGAGAACGTCAATTACAACGGCCAAAATGTGGATGTCGAACGCGCAGCGAAGTTAAGTTCACGCCACAAACGCTTATTATTGAGAGAAAGGACATCGTACTAAATAATGACAATTTCAAGACGATTTGTGCATTGTTTTGGATTTGACATACCTTGAAATAAAGTGATACTTTCGGAACATTGCGTGACGTTTAGCATTCCCTTTTGAAATTTACCATACAGAATTCCATTTCAACTTGTTACAAGGGATATGACCCATAAAAAAGAGGGAAATATAAATAGCAAAGACAGTTTATAACTCCTGGGACAAAAAAAGAGCAGCAAACAATGCCGTACTCTGATTTTAGGAACTCCGCGGAGGAGTGGCCACGAGTAACCACGAGTAACCATAATTAGACCTTTACAAGGTTAACACCGCCATTTTGCCGGGAGTGCAAAACTACTGGGGCGAGCGCGCGGCCAAACAATAAGATGCAAATGGCTGACTCATCGAGTTGCAATTACCTGCGAAGAAATATCGAACTATCTTAATCTAGGATCAAAACACGTGTACTGAAACTGTTAGTTTGAAATCCTTTTTTATTTCTGCCGCTACCACTCCGGTAGAGCGGCCACAAAATTATTTGTGATGCCTCGACAAGCAGAGGAAGTTCTTGAATACGACGACTTCCTCGGTTGGACTGTTTCCTCGTTAAAGGAATTTTTTTCGCTACGGGGACTCAAGCAAACGGGCAGAAAGTCTGAGCTGATCGCTAGAGCGTTTGGAGCCTACGAACTCAATGTGCCTGTGAAGTTTTCCCAGGAGCAAATTTATCAGCAGATAAAAGACGAATATTCAAGGAGGCTGACTAAAAATGAAATTAAGAGTGATCCAAACATGTTACCGAGTGACGCTTGGATTGACGACGTAAAGGAATGGCCAGAGGTCGATGATGGCAAATTGTTCAGTTATATTTTGAGGACTAAAGCCGTAGATGCCGACTATTTTGGAAAATACAAGGATCAGAAGGCCTATTCTTATTGGATGAGTGGCTTTGTAGACACAGTGTTCTTTGCTAAATGCCCAATTAACAGCAAGCATGTGTTCTTGAAAGGCTCTGTATCCCCTTCACAAAAAATTCGTGATGACCCGCATAAGGTCTGGGTTTGTTTAGAGGGCACAAAAAGTGAATGCAAAATCTTAACCTCTTGGTGTACATGTACAGCAGGTACTGGTGAAGTTTGCAATCATGTTATAGCCTTGCTATATAAAGTAAATTTTGCACACAAGAAAGCTTACATATCTCCTGCATGTACAAGCGTTCCACAAGGATGGAACAAAGGAACTAGAAAGGATGTAGCTCCAACTCAAATAAAAAACCTTGTCTTTCGTAAAGACAAAAAGACTCGGGAGGACAGTCCCAAAGAACAGGCAGCCAATTTAACTTTAAAGAACAACTTTGACCCACGAAAGCCCCAGGATAGGCAGCTGACCAATGAAAGGGTGTCAGCTCTTATCAATGGAGTAATTGAGAATGTCCCATGTGCTTGTTTACTTCACTCTATCGAGCACACTAAAGATGACGGCCTACCCGAACCTCTTCCTCAGAGAGCCCTTAGCTTCATGTCATCCCAAGAAATGAAAGGAAAACCATTGGAACATACCGCTCCACTCTTTTTAAAAGAATGTCAGATGACGAGTGACCAAGTGAAAAGGGTGGAAACTGAAACTCGTGGCCAGAGTAACAATGACTCTTGGCATCAACAAAGAGTTGGGAGAGTGACTGCGTCAAATTTTCACAAATTTCACACCAAGGCTCAAACAATCATCAACAGAAAAAGTGAAAATGACAAAAAACCCATTTACAGTTCAATGGTGTCAAGCCTGTTGAATAAAGGTGATGATGTCTCACATATGCCACAGATAAAGTGGGGGAATGCCCATGAAAAGGATGCCATAAAATCATTCATGTCAGATGTGGCCTCTCAACATGATGGTGGCCTACAGGGATTTAGACAGTGTGGATTGTTCATCAAACCCGATTACCCCTTCCTTGCGGGTTCCCCGGACGGCCTGGTTTTTTGCCATTGTTGTGGTCTGGCAACACTGGAAGCAAAATGTCCCTACAGTGTGAGAAATGAAAATATTCATGAAAAAAAGACATTTGACCGTGTGGAATTTCTTGAAGATTTTAATGGAAATCCCCGCTTGAAACGCTCGCACAAATATTACACCCAAATGCAAGCTCAGATGTGGGTTTGTGGTGCCAATCATGGCTTCTTTATTGTTTGGACTCTGGGCGGCCAACCATTGTATGAGCGAGTAGAACTAGACTTGGAATTTTGTCTGAAAGTTGTGAACAATATCACTCTCTTTTACAAATCTTTTGTATTACCTTGCCTGTTAGGATACAGGGACATTTTTGAGTGCCCAAAGTGTGACAAGGTTATTTTGGAGAGTGATGAAATAAGTGATTCTGCAAACGAAAACAGTGTATGCTGTGACAGCTGCAGCACTTGGTGGCATTTGCCATGTGCTGAACTCAGTGTGAATTCTGCAGATGCACTCGACTCTTGGATTTGCCAGAGCTGCCTGGCTGATGCAGCAAACATACATGATGCTGGGGATGATGAACTTGACTTGAACTTACCTGAGGAAGAAGAACAAACTGATAACTCAAATACTGTAAATCATGTCTGCCCAGTTTGTTGTCTTAAGAGTATCCCTGTGAATGGAGAACATGTTTGCACAGTCTGTAAAAAAGCTGTCCATGCTTGGTGCAGTAACCATGAGGACATAACAAGTTCTGCAGACCTAATTTGTAATTACTGCATTTCAGATTAATACATGTACTGTACATTGAATTTTAATTACTGTTCACAAGGAGAAGTTTCACCACATGGTCACATACAGCTGTAACTAATCCCAAACATCAAATTGACAAAATCATAGATTTACAAGGTGTTAAGAACTTTAACACACCAGTCCAAGAAGTACATGTATAACCTACAAAATGTTTTAATTGCATCATGTAATATTTTTCTACGTGTAGAAACAATTTAAGAATGTTGGATGCATTTTCATTTCTACTAAGTTGGACATGGAGAAAAGTCAGAGTTATTTACACATTTCTATATATTTTTTATAGCCACTTATTGTTTAGTATTGTTTTGTTGATGCATTTTTTATGAAATGTTATGAAAATGTTGTATGAACATTCCTGTTGCTACGGTTAATTAAGCACATTTCTAATAGCAAATTTCAATTCCTTAATCAATTTAACATTATGCAAATACAACTTGATTTGGAAATATACCGGTATTTCATGATAATTTAAGCAAAATTGTTTTGTACAAAAAGTAACATTTCATTCACTCATGGAAGGACCTCCATTCAAAGAAAGCTAAGTTCATTAGATAGCTTTTGTGGGGACTGTTCAATCTGAAATAGAAAATGCAATGTATTGCTCTTATGCCTTGAAATACACAACGATGTCATCTATGTACAGTGTAGTAGTAGTTTCCCATTTCATTGACATGTTAACAGTTCTCAAATGAACCTGCCCCAGTCTCTAAACTGAATATGTGGTCACCTTGGCATACTTGTAAACAAAAATATCAAACACAGAGTGGTGGAAGCAAATTGCACAATGCACAGCAGACACGAACAATATCATCAGCCAGGGGAAGCAGGGTAATAGGCAGTTCATTTTTCAGAATAAGAAAAACTTTGAGCCGTCCAATAGCTTGTTCAACATAAATTCTGACATTCGCAATGTTTGATGTCTCTCTGACATCACGTGGTAGCATTTGCATAGATGATGCACAACTAGGTGAAATGCATAATGTTGCCATGTGCATCATCAAGTCCTCTCGGATTTTAAAACCTCTGTCTGCCATGACTTCATCGTAAGGCTCAATCATTTTTAAAAACCCACTATTCCTTACAATAAAAATATCCGATGCCCTGCCTCCATAACATGGTGAAACATATGAAATTGCTCCATTTGGGGTGATGGCAACAAGGACTTTGAAAGTGTAGTGGTGCTTGTACTCACTCCATAGTGTTGCTGCCAGGTCAAGTCCACTTGGAGTTTCTGTGAAGCACTCAAAACAGTCAATTACACATCTTACTTTGGGATAAAGCTTTTTAAAACAGTATGGGAGGGTTTTCTTGATCTGTTGTCGACTAGGCCACACAATTAAAACGGAGAGTTCCTTGGACATGAGCTTAACCCAAGTTATAAAAACACTACTGACAGTGGAAGCTGACACATGAAACCTGAACCCCAAATCAAAAGTTAGAAGAGCTAGTCTTAGTTTCATAAGAGTCAGTAAAAACTCCTGTTCAAGTCGAAGCTTCCTCTCTGGCCCAGGTCTTCCTTTGAGATAGCCAGTTGCTAACTCAAAAGGAGAGGGAGGTTGAGACGATTCTTTTCTTGTTTGTTTTCCACCCCTCCAATATTGCATAAACCGAGCCTTTGGGCTCAAATAATCGAACAAGAACTCGAATGCTTTCGGTGATGGCAGACCTGTGTAGACTTTTACTTCCATTTCTCTTGTCAACTGTTCGAATTGCATTGGAACTGAAACGGAGTAATCTGCATCTGCTTCCATTTCTTCATCATCACTATCACTCTCCTCAGGATCCTGCTTTGACTCCTTGGAGCTAGGGAACAGGCTTCTTGCAGAACCAGCTTCTTGTAACTTGTTCGCTTTCCTTTTCTTTAGTGATTTTTTCTGCAGGTAATCCGAAACAGTCATAAAAATAGACGGAAAATCCGTTTTAGGGTTTTCAGGAGTTCTTCGTCCACATGGGAAATGATTTGAACACACGAAAGTCCCACTAGCACCAGGGGAAGGATTGAACGAATCACTTCGAGTCTTCGCCACTTGTTTTCGCCATATTTTGGCAAGTTTAGGGTCAGTTGGCCACTTGTGATATACTAAATTCTCCACATGTGATCTGACAAAAGCAAGGTCAGGATATCTTTTATCATTATCGCAAAAACCTACCGCACAACGAGCGTGTTTTGGCATGTTAACAGATTATTCAGCCGTGTCGCCATTTGCATTTCATGCTCGGCCGCGCGCTCGCCCCAGTAGTTTTGCACCCCCGGCAAAATGGCGGTGTTAACCTTGAAAAGGTCTATTAACTAGTAGAATAATTACATTATCTTTTTGTAATAATCTTGTGGTTACTCGTGGTTACTCGTGGTTACTCGTGGTAAATGAGAAAATATTGTTTCTTTACTCCCAAAAACATTCATTTCCCACCAAAACCAGCTCTGCAAAGCATCTGCGACAAGGTGGAAAGTCTTTTTGCACCGACATAGCAATTTGAGCGTGGAAAGTAAATGTGTTCCCCGGCTGTAACAGCCACCATGTCTGTTTCGCGTTCATCTGCGACACCACTTCGATCACACACCACGTCGCAATTCAAGCTTACAGGACACATCATTGGCGAGTTCTCTTGTCATTATTGCCTATTTCGTCAGACATAAAGGGCCGATTAAATTAGCCAGGTTGGTCGGGTTTGCCGGGATGAGTTTCAGCCCAGTATATATTACATGAGGTGTGCCAGCCCGGTTTGGGTTAAATTTAGAATATGTCGCGTGAAATAATAATAATAATAATAATAATAATAATAATAATAATAATAATAATAATAATAATAATAATAATAATAATAACAACAACAAGACGAAGAAGAAGTGGACAGCCGTTAGTCTCGCTCATTTGTTATTAAATTTCACCATTTTACTATTTAAAGAAGCCCTAAAGTTTGCTATCTTATACATGTGCATATTTTATTTCAACAAAAAACCCCCAGCTATTCCGTGGGCATATTGCTCTAAAGAGGAGTAATGTGGTTAAAAATCGCTGGCTTGGCTCACCGGGGCTGTCCCGGTTAACGTGATTACGTGGAAAAATCTCAGCCTGGCAGGTTAACCGCGATCCCGACATCTCGGGTAACCGAGCTGAGAATTTTCCTTATAATCGCAAACTTGCTTTTTGGTGTTTTTTTTTTTTTCTCAGACGTGCGAGGACCTCGGCTAAACGAGCCAGCCCGCCTTAACGGGACAACTCGGCTTGCAAAACATTGATCTCCAACGAATGCACTTAACTTGGGGGAAGAAAAAGTGCTGACGTTCTTCCTAAAAATCTCAAATTTGGATATTTCAAGTTGCTGTTTTTCAGTCTCCGCCAAAGAAATGGGAAAAAGTGAAATGCACGAGCAAGGAATGCAAAGCTGTCGTTTTGTCCACTTCATCTGCAAATTTGTGATGTTCTCGTTCAGGTCCCCGTTGTTGTTGCTTATTAGTTGCCTATTATTATTGAGTTCCAGCAGATGGAAAAATATGCCCAAACGTTTTCAAGTTTAAGTATTTCTTTTAATCAAGGTAAGAACATTATATTTCTTACAGCAATGAATTACTTTTGGCCATTGAGGCTGAACTACCTGGCAACAATACAAGATACCTAAACTACCAAGGCCCGTTCAAAACAAACCTAACTGTTGAGTTTAAAACGACTGAAGAGCGGAATTTGAATCAATTTGGTGCGGCAGGTTATGTTTAGAGCGGCAAACAACGTTGAGTTCGGCAGGGTCTGTCGCATTATGCGATCATGGAGTGACGACTGATTCATGATACGGCGTTCTGGTCATATGCCGAACGAAACGCAAAAATTAAGACAATTTATAAACTATCTCAGCTCTTACCCAAGCCCAAATCTAGGTTTGGTGCGACCTACAGGTACGTTGCTCGTTTCTCTGAAGTCGCTCTTAAGTCAAAATTTATTGAGTTTGGTTCGGCACATGGCTGGAGCGGTGTTTGGAACGGGCCTAAGAAATATAGCAATTTTACGAAGAAAAAAGGAGTTCATCAAGTTACGAACATTATCTTTCTTACTATACAATGAATCATTTTTTCACCATCGAGGCTTTTCAAGTTTAAGTAATTCTTTTAATCAAGGTAAGAACGTTATATTTCTTACTGAAATGAATTGCTTTTGGCCATTAAGGCTGAGCTACTTGGCAACATTACAAGATATGAATTAAAGTACTATGATATGCAGCTGCAATTTCACAAAGAAAATACATGATATAACCCATCATTATGCATTAATCAAGTTAAGAACATTATCTATCTTACTAAAATTAATCATTTTTTGCTATTGAGGCTATGAAGCTCCCTGGCAACATTACAAGATATGAAATAAAGCACTAAGATATACAGCAATATTACTAATAATGCATTCATTTGCCACTTCCACATATCCCATAATACCCTGCTCTTCGAGATGAGGGGGGGGGGGGGGGGGGCGGGGGAACGCCAACAAGATCAATATCGCGAGCGGTGGAGCGGGGAGAAGCGTAGATCGTAATGTATCGAAACTGACACATTTATCGGATGTTTTACGGTTGGGAATGATAGCTTTGAAAGGAGTTTGTACGCAGATAAATTGTTTAGCCGAAAACCTTGGTAAAAGGCGATGCTAAGAATGATTTTTAACAGCTAAACATTGCCACGTGCGGTAACGTGAAGAACAAACCAGAGGAGAAATCATGGCTTCCTTACCTACAAACCCCTTGGAAACTTGGGTAAATCACGCTCTTTCTTACGTGACAATATTGACATCCAAGACGTGAAATCTTATTTGCTTAGGAGCGGTTTGAATGGGGAGAAGGTGAAAAAATACGAGACGGTTATGCCAGCCCATGAGGTTTACAACTTCATGTCAGTGATTATCCCTGGACTATTTTTTTTTTGTAATCGTGCAGAATAAAGTAAATTACGCTGCCTGATACAAAAAAAAAATGTAGGATTTCTTCCTTTATTTGTTTCAAAAGTAACTGAGCCAATCTGTGCAATATAATTTAAAGATCACTCAGTGACTCGCTCGCGTATAATTTGTACCTTTGGCCGCTCTATATAAGTGAATGTTGAATGTCGTTTACAATTAATTCATTTGCGCAGGACAACCATTTCTACCATGTGACCACAACTTGTGTGCTGTGCGAGCTTGCAGAAAGCGCTTTTTCTTTCTTTCTTTCTTTCTTTCTTTCTTCCTTACTTGTCTCAAGACTATGCTCAAAGCAGACATTCGGATCTCGGATTTTTTTGTTTCGACAGCTATACTGTTGGTGTCAACAACCAAAACCTTTTTGTAGGAGATGCATGACACCTCGAAATGAATAACCAGGTAGAATGATATAAAATGACAAAAAAATTGTCAGTAGTTAAAAATAAATCTCAGACATTTCGGGTGTAGAAGCCTTCTTCAATGTGAACAAAGCCGTTAAAAAACGCAATAAGAAGGAAGTGCAAACGTCCTGATTCCCTACGCCCATCTGAGCTGACTGTCAGCACCATTGACAGAGTACCTCTTGTTCTCACATACCACCTTTTCAACAAGCAAATCAAACACTTTCTATTTCAGAATTTCCGTATTCTATCAACCGACTAGCTTACCCGTCATATATTTTCACAATCACATGTCGTAGCATACAAACGCCATCGCAACCTAAGAAACTTACTAGTACACTCAACTGGCCGCGCATGTACTGATCAGAGTGACTCGCGTGCCTGTCAACGTCCACGTCGCCATACCTGTGCATACGTCAGTCATTGTAAGAGGACTTCCACCCAAGGCCATTTTACCTGCCAGTCAAGTAATCTTACATATTGCATGTCCTGTCATCGATGTCCTACCATTCTTTATATTGGTGAAACCGGACGGATTTAACGAACACTGACGAAGTATACGAAACAACAATCCTGGTTTCCCTGTGGACAAACATTTCAACTCAACGGGCCACAAAAACTGCGTTACCATTCATCTGCCCACTTCCTTCTGATTTCAACGACTTTATTCTAAACGTACGTGATGAAAAAAAAAAAAGAAGAAAAAGATAAAGAAAAAAAACTACTGACACTTTGATATTTACTTCATATCACTCTTATTGGTTCTTTATACTGTTGGTTTACGGTGTCGCGTGACTGTGTATATATCCGTGTAAGTTCGGTTGCAATTGCACACTTGTTGGTGATTTGGGGCTATTGTTTGTTGGAAGAATGTGATCCGTGTAATCCACAATGATATTTTTTCCCGGGATCTGCCTCGGTATTCAGCCGTTAGACAACGTTATGTTGTCGTCAATTACATGTTCATTTTATCGTCTATAATGCTACGTGGTAAGGCATTCCAATACAAGATTTAGAGTATCCAAGGCTCCCTTATCCGTTCTAGTCACAGAAGACCGAGTCAAGGATAGACATAATTTCTAAGGATTGGCCAGTTTAATCTAGTGTTTTAACGTTAAACAGCCTCCAAAACAGAATCTGAGGGGCATAATTGAGCGCACGTTGTAGAGACTTCCAAACCTTGAGATCATGATTTAGTTAAGGTAATCCTTCATCTTCTTTTCCTGATAACGACTTGACGATCAATTAGGACCCTCATACGCTGTTGGGTTACATCATCAAAGGACCTAAGGTTCTATATTTCTACAATAGACTGCCGTTGTCCGCGATAGTTCTCTGTTAATTTAATTCCTTTAAATGGCCAATCAAAGAGGCGTATCAAATGTTTTTTTTCGGGTCTGCAAAATGGTCCACTCTGTTAGCAACTTCTTCTTAAAGGTCACTGGTTTCGTTTTCTTCAAAGCCAAAGCTGACTGATCGAAGTTCAACTGGCTCTTTCGGCGGCCCATGAATATTAGCAAGCTCAAAGCTTACTGCTCCACTCTCTTTGTCAGCATCGTCTTCTTCAAAGCCACCGTTGTCGCTTTCTTCAAAGTCAATGTTGACTGATCAAGGTTCAACTGACTCTTTCGGCGGCTCATGAATACTAGCAAGCTCAGAGCTTACTGCTCCACTCTCCTTTCTTGCGTCAAATGCCACTTTGTCAGCATCTTCTTCTTCAAAGCCGCCGTTGTCGCTTTCTTCAAAGTCAATGTTGACTGATCGAGGTTCAACTGACTCTTTTGGCGGCTCATGAATACTAGCAAGCTCAAAGCTTACTGCTCCACTCTCCTTTCTTGCATCAAATGTCACTTTGTAAGCATCTTCTTCTTCAAAGCCACCGTTGTCGCTTTCTTCAAACACAATGTTGACTGATCGAGGTTCAACTGACTCTTTTGGCGGCTCATGAATACTAGCAAGCTCAAAGCTTACTGCTCCACTCTCCTTTCTTGCGTCAAATGTCACTTTGTCAGCATCTTCTTCTTCAAAGCCACCGTTGTCGCTTTCTTCAAAGTCAATGTTGACTGATCGAGGTTCAACTGACTCTTTTGGCGGCTCATGAATACTAGCAAGCTCAAAGCTTACTGCTCCACTCTCCTTTCTTGCGTCAAATGCCACTTTGTCAGCATCTTCTTCTTCAAAGTCACCGTTGTCGCTTTCTTCAAAGTCAATGTTGACTGATCGAGGTTCAACTGACTCTTTCGGCGGCTCATGAATACTAGCAAGCTCAAAGCTTACTGCTCCACTCTCCTTTCTTGCGTCAAATGCCACTTTATCAGCATCTTCTTCTTTAAAGTCACCGTTGTCGCTGTCTTCAAAGTCAATGTTGACTGATCGAGGTTCAACTGACTCTTTTGGCGGCTCATGAATACTAGCAAGCTCAAAGCTTACTGCTCCACTCTCCTTTCTTGCGTCAAATGCCACTTTATCAGCATCTTCTTCTTTAAAGTCACCGTTGTCGCTGTCTTCAAAGTCAATGTTGACTGATCGAGGTTCAACTGACTCTTTCGGCTGCTCATGAATAGTAGCAAGCTCAAAGCTTACTGCCCCACTCTCGTTGATCGCACTAGAAACTGATGGCACGTTAAACGTACCAGTTTGCACTTGTTCTGTGAGAACATTTTTCCCCGCCATCCCTCGTATTTCGTTGAAGAGGTCATTAAGAGGCAAAAGTAACGCTAGGCAACACGAAAAAGACCATTGTGGATTTTTACGCCACTCCTTGATAAAGCAGTAAATGTACCTGAGGTACTGGACTGAAAATAAAAAAGAAGAAAGAAAAGAGATACGTTTGTATGTTATCGCAAGTGAACGAAAAGCCCAACAGCGGAGCTTAGTACGCTGTAAAGTGGGCATTAAAATCCACCTGACTGTTTTTCCCCTAATGGTTGAAAATGTCCGGATGTTTTTTCGTGTGACTTTAGTCCACTCATATTGAAAGATCTTCAAGTGTTTTCGAAATTTAATGGAAATTTTCAGAAGAACATAACATGCTTGTCGTCAACACATCTTGCGTAATGGGTCAAAGCTATATACAGATGGCATAGTTGAACTTTGCCATCTATATATAGCTTCTTTTATGAGTTGGCTACAAATTTCACCAACAATCTCTTTGATCCGGCAAATTCAATCATGGTGTGCACATCAAAGGGCAAAATAAATAGTGCAAATACCAACACTCTCGGCGATCTGAGTATGAGAACCTCCAGATACAGAAAAAGAGAGTCATGGGAGCACTACAAAAATACGTTTATTTTCTGCAAAAAATTAACAAAAATTTATGGACCGTGCTTGCTTTAGTAATTACAGATAAGAACAAAGTGCTTACCCACAAGAATTCCAATGACTAGAAAATTTGCTCCGAATACCAATGCATTGAACACGATATGGTCCATGTATGAGTCCATCGAGGAATGTACACTTTCTGCTGGTATTCTACTCACAGCACCTATTACTAGGTTGACCATTGTTACAGCAAGGGAAGAAACCATCAATTTGTTCTCAAAGGGTTCCGCTATAGGCCGCTTGTACGCAAAAAACATTCCATAGAGACCTGACATAACAAGAGCTAACGCAATATAGGCTCTGCTCTCACTTCCGATCAGAATAATGGCTGATGTTAAAGTCACCTTTCGAGCTGTCTCAACAAGTTCCCAATACCATGCATGACTGTTGTAATTTGAGAATAAAAACTGTAATCCTGTGACGATTTCAGGATTTGAATGCTGGGAATATGTGGATTCATCGTCACCTCCGTCGCCATGTTTCTTCAATGACCTTTGGTGTCTCCAAAGAACCACCAATGTAGCTATAGGTAGAAACATGATGTACAAAATACTGCAGTATGCAACAATCACAGATCGTCGGAATTCTTGGCTGGAACAGTTGATATTAAAGTCATCTTTTAGAAACTTATCGCACTTTTCACCTTTTTCGTCCAGGCACAGTTTGTGACAAGCAAGGGGAAGAACCTTTGCTGTCTTCGAGCAGGTGCTTAGATATGTTAAGTAAAGTAAGAAAAAGACTGTTCTGAAGGCCAATGTCTTTGTTTCGGAAATTTTCTTCACTTTCTCCATTTGACTCTCGAAGGTCTTTCTGGTCAAAAACATCTTCCTAATGCCATAAATAATGAATGCCACAATGATCACTGCAGAATTGATACCGAGCATAGCATACAATCTTCCAAAAGCATTGACTTTTAGGCTTGGAAAGAGACAGTGGATTGGGGCAATCTGCAATATATTTAGCTGTAATATCTCGGAATATTTTCCAATAAGGGAGAGAGAGTCTGGCCATTTGATGTACGCAAATGCATCAAGAATTCCAAAGGTTACCTGGTAGAAACCGATAACAATCTTTAGTCTACCAAGAATTATATCAACTAAGGAGCGATCTTGTTTCTTCTTGGCTTGTTTCCTACTTCTCCAAACCACAACCACGGTGATTAGAATAGTTACAACAGCTATGACGGAAAGCTGTACGATCATCCATGTTTTTGTTGGGCACTTTTTGCAGGTCTTCAACTGTTTGTAATATTCAGGACTACACACTTCACAGAATGGTCCTTCATATCCAACATCACAAGTAGAGTTTGTACCTCCCAGACATGATTCTGGTCTTGGGCATTTATGTGCTCGAGGAAGAGAGTTTGGGTACTCGATCATGGTTTTGTTGCTAACAGAAAAATTCCCGCGTAAGACTTCGCCGAAGGATTTGTAAAGTTCTTTGTTCGTATCGTTCTCCCATTTCCACCAGTAACCCTGTTGAAGATTAATCGATTCATTCTCACATTTTAATCCTTGCTTGCATGGCTCGCATTCTTCAAACATGTGTTTTCGAAAGAATCCCTTCATGCAGTAACATGCTCGAAATCCGGCAAACGACTTTCCATCCGTACCTGAGAAAAAAGAATTCAGACAGCCCAACTTACTTATCCATTTACAAAAAATGATGACAGACCGTTTAATTTTGCAATGTTACATTTAGCCTGGTGTATAGGTGTAGGAATAAAGCAGTGATGATAACATTTCCCTCCCACAAATGAGGCCTGGGTTCGACTCACAGACTTATGTCACATGTGGGTTGAGTTTGTTGGTTCCCTGCTCTGCTCTGATTGGTTTCTACCCGGGTACTCTGGTTTTCCTCTCTCCTTAAAAACTGATACATGCTACCATCTTTAATAATAATAATAATAATAATAATAATAATAATAATATATTATTATTATTATTATTAATATTATTATGAAATTATTGTTATTGACGTTGTTGTATTATTATACGTTTATTAATGATTCATATTGATGCAAAACGTTTGCAAAGCCAGGTTCGTTGATCTTTTGAATGTTCATGTCTTCTACTGAGATGCAACCTATACGGTGTAAGCATTGTATAGAAATTGAAATATTAATTTTCAAAACTTACACGAACCTGAATCAATTTCCATCCCTAAATACCATAGTCTAAATATGGATATTTAAACTGTAAGGTATGTGTGACGTGTGTCCGGATGGCCCAGGAATAGAAACAAAACGCTAACGAAACACAAAAAAAACTACACCCAAATACCTTCCCACAATCGCACAACAAACAACCATAAATTTTAAGAAAACGCTTACGACTTTTATTTTAAGATATAATTTAACTACAAGTATAACGGTTACTAAAGCTACTTACTCTAAATTATCTAATCTCACTGCTATTAAAAAAGGCCTTAAAACTAAAATAGGTAAACAACTTAAGCGAAAAGTTCGGTTCTACACAGTTCCTCTCAGAGTCAAGCCCACAAACAAATAAACCAACAAACTGCTGTTCCTTGACAATTTCATCCACACGTTTGCATTAATTCTTCCCGTCGCTTTCACTTCTGTACCATCTACTCGTTGCTTATCTCAGCTCTGTTGCCACTGCTGCTGCGGACAAATGGATTTTGTCTTTGATTCAAAGAGCTCCCATAAATGACTCTTAGCGGTGATCTCTTTTCACTCTCCGTTCTCTCTTTCTGTGCCTTTTCCGTCAACCAATTGTTCGCCACACCCTTACAACACGTTACTTACATTTATATGTTTACACTTACTGACAAACTTATTGTTTAAACATGCACGACACTTACAATCCTATAGTTACAATTGTATTTTCACAATGAAGACTTTAAAGAACAAATAAACTTACAAACTATTTCTAAGGTACTAATAGACCAATTTCGATATATTAAAATTCAGTCCTAAACAAAAGACATCATCTCGAGGCTCTGGGGAATAAACTCATACAAATCCTTATATTTATTCCCCAGAGCCTCGAGTTGATACCTTTTGTTTGGGACTGAATTTTAATATATCGAAATTGGTCTATTACGTTTGACTACGATACGAAATTAACACTAAATGATTAACACGAACGGAATAAACTATGCAGCTAACGAAACAGAGAAAAAGAGCGAAACAAAAAGGAATTTTGTGACAGTATGTTAAGACCTAGCAGCGTTTTCCACTTGTGCTTCATGTTCTTCAGCCCTATCTTCTCCCTGAATGAAACTAGCCTTTACTCGTAATATGAAGGCTTGATATCACCTCTGATTAAGTTATGATACATACTTATTTTTATTAAAAAAAGAATAGTTATACGTAAATGGAAAGAACACAGCTAAAAATCTGGAAATGGTCAAAGGACAAACTGATAACTTTTCATATCCAGGCATATGGGCAAAATAAAAGTAATGCCCGTCATGCATTGTAGTTTATCATGTAGTTAAAATATAACATCGATATTTTTATTTCATAACGGTGCATAAATCGTAATGATAGTCACCTAATTTAAAGTCTTGCTTATCTGGCTTAGCGTGAGTGCGCTGCTCATTGAGTTTACTTGAAATCAGACCACACGACAAAAAGGCAGTTTAAATCAAATGTTGAGAAAGAAAACTGGAGTTCTTGTCAATTGGCTTTTGATTTTGAAAATGATTTTTCTCCTATCTCCTGGTTTCCTCCGAAATCGTCGATAACATTCACGTTAAGGTATGTATGTTGACATGGCAAACCTTGTAAACGTACACCCTCGACCATCGCATTTTGTTTAGGAAGGCAAAGACTAAGATTAAACAGATTGCAAGCGACTACCTCATACACGAGGATACTAAATCAGGGAAACCGTGAAGTCCTTACATCCTACAAATAATCAAACTGTTCTCCCAAATGAGCTTTAGTCTCTGAAGAAGGGTTCTCTGCACCATGCCTTTAATTATGCTAACATTCTTACTGGAAAACTAAGTGGAAAAACAAATGCAACATATAAACAACCGCATTGGAATCCTCTTAAATCATTCCAAGATACCAGAGAATCCTTAGCCTTGGCCCAATGAAATACTTGTTGGAATTTTCTTGCTAACGACGCTCTCAGAAGGCAGATGCCTTAAATTTCTGCTTTACTGAAATGTATATTCCACTTTAAAAGACAATGCACAATCTCAATAGCGTTTTAGTGGAGCTCCGCGTGCCGAAGACGTGCATCCGGAGCACCATGATAAAGAAAATATGGTAATCTATCGATGCGATGTGTTCCGGTGCGCGGTGTGGTTTAACCGCGCATCGGTGGCTCAGTTGATTGAGCACCGGCCTGCCACGCGGGGGGTCGTAAGTTAAACTCCGACCGGACCAACTCTCAGGGTCTTTAAATAACTGAGGAGAAAGTGCTGCCTTTGTAATTACATCTGCAAATGGTTAGACTCTCTAGTTTTCTCGGATAAGGACGATAAACCGTAGGCCCCGTCTCACAATCCTTCAATGTTCATAACCCTTTGGGACGTAAAAGAACCCACACACTTGTCGCAAAGAGTAGGGCATGTAGTTCCCGGTGTTGTGGTCTGTCTTCTGTGGTGTATCATGGTTGGGAGGGTAAAAGCTCGGAGATATTAGCTACACCAAGCTACTCTAAAAATCCGAGGGTAAATAAATAATGATATATATCGTGCGATCGTCCGTTCGTCCGTACCTCCACCCCTTTGTGTATGCGAATGCGACCAGTATCACGTGACCATATCGCGGGCTAAAAATTAGAGCTCGGTATAAAAATGGCGCCTCGGTGAAGGGCCTTATGTGGTTCGTAGTGCAAACATAATTCCTTTTTATGGTCTGTTCGAAAAACATTTTCACGGAAAAAACCTCTGCTAAAGGATGGGAAAAATATTAGGAAAACAATTTCAAGCTATTTTAGAATGGCAGCTGGAAAATAACATCGAGCAATTGAGGTTAGTGATGAAGATAAACATTTGTGTATGGGCCATTTAGAGGACGTGTTTTTTCAAATGCCACGAGAGACTTCCTGGCCGTCTTTTTCGCGTTGAAAAATCGCGTTAGATTATTATCAAATTAACCTCTCATGAATGAAAACCTCATATTATTCGGAAATTTTGGTTAAAAAAGGTTTTGAACGATCTATTCATACTTTTTTTGCGTATCGAAGTCCGAAGCATAATTAATTATGCAAAACACAATCCCCTTTGTTTGTCCTCATGGAGAAATCACAGGCATTCACAAACATAATTTTTTCAAATTCTAAAAAGTTCACGGATTCTTCTTTTTTAGCCAAATTTGGTGTAAATATCAGTTAATTTAAAAATATATATCATTTTTCAACTTTTTTTACTAGAACAATATTTTTTGCAAATTTTTGTACTTACGGTTATCTGTCTGGAAAGTCCTTGGTTTTCATGCATTATTTTTTTGACTGAAAAGCCTATTTTATGACCTTTAAAACGAGATATTCAACCCACATTTCTATAAGTAATTAAGTCCGGAAAAGGTGATTAATCTCATAGGTCTTTGAGGACCCATGTTTTCAACCGAACGCAAATGAGATAAATAACCCGGGAGCTCCGCTTTTGTCTTAAAAGAGAGGTGGCTGAAACTCTAAACAACTTTTTCACAAGCGTTGGTAATACAGAACAAAGCATTTCAGGTGTGAAACCCACACCCAACCTCTCTCATTTACAGCAAAACGTAAAGCCGCGTGCAAATGCACTGGATTTGTCCACTGTACAAGCTCTCAACATGTTAAGCTAGCTCAACAAGTTGAGCGCATTTGAACACCATGTTGAGAGGTGTTGAGCGGTGTTGAGTCTTGTTGAGTCAAATTTGAAACTGATCAAACTTTTCGCTCAACACGGCTCAACTTTCCTTTGTTTCGCGGTCATCCATGTGTGGCTCAACAAAGTCGAGTGCCTTGGCACAGCAACGCTCAACCTGTTGTGCCCACACACGCAGTGCCCAGCGTATCGATTGGGAGTTTAAAGATATCGAACATTTTACGAGATACATGTAGCGTCGCAGGAGTTAGAAGTTCTTCAGGAAAGTTCTTTCACTATGTTGTTGTAGCATCCTTTACTGCTTCTACGCCGAATCCACGCTCTTGTTTTACCACGTTGTTTTTTTTTTTACTTTTTGTCCTTATCAATGAGTTCGCTTACTAGAAGTGCAGCCTATCATTTTCGGGTTCTGAGGAGATGAACATACCTTAAGATCCTCAGCCATTATTCAACATGAGCCTTTGTGAAATCTTCGAAATGCTCAACATGTTGAGTCATTGCTGAGGTAATTTGAACACCCCGCTCAACAACACCTCAACAAACACATGTTGAGAGCTTGTACAGTGGACAAATACAGTGCATTTGTACGCGGCTTAATACCTAAACATCCTTTGTCCTTGAAGAAAACAAATTCAGTCGAAGTAAAAGAAGCGATGTTGAAGTCAAGACGAACAAAGCAACGGGCTATGATAACATTCCACCGAGAGCAATCAAGAAATAAGCTGAAATACTTTGCTACCCTTTCAGTGTACTTTTTAATCATATCCGGGAAAACTCCAGGATACCTCAACAATGGAACTCGGTGAAGTTTCACCAGTTTTCAAAAACGATTGTTGTCTAACGAAATCAAACTACAGACCGATAACTATACTACCGTCCTTGCCGAAAATATTCGAAACGCTAATTCACTCCAGAATCAGTCATTATTTCGACGATATTTTTCAAGGACATGTATTTGCATACAGGAAAAATCACGGAACTAAAACTGCTCTTCTCAGCCTCACAGAAAAGTGGAGGAAAGAACTTGATCAACACAATATTATCGGAATTGTGTCTATGGACAAAGCCACCAAACAGATTCATGACTATCTCACTAATGGATGTCAGCGGGTCAGATTAGGCGATCAACTCTCAAACTGGAAAGAAATCTCAGCGGGCGTCCCTCAAGGTAGCGTGCTTGGGCCATTGATATTTAATATATTCTTGAATGATCTTGTTTACGCTGTAAAGCAAAGTACATTATCCGCGTATGCTGACGATATACATATTTTTTTCGCTGGCAGCACAGCGGAGAAAGTGGAAGAGGTAATAAATGCGGATCTCGCAAATGTTAACAAGTGGTACGAGCAAAACGGAATGAAGAGGAACGCCTCCAAATACCAAGCAATTGTAATGGGAAGGTCACAGGTATAATACCACATTTCTACTGCGAAAACACTGCTATTCCCATTACTGGAGATCTGGAAATGCTTGGTGTTGCCGTAGACGACAAAATGAAATTCGAGAGGCACATAGCAAATGTATGCAGAAAAGTCTCCCAGCAGATCCCTGTACTCAAGCGAATGAAAAAGATCTTTCCATTTGAAAGAAGAAAGTGTGTATACCTTGGATTCATCTTTCCGCACTTTAACTACTGTTCGGAGACTTGGCATTTCTGTAGAAAAAATCAATGAGCGTGCTCTCCGTTTTGTCGTTAACGAAAAACAAACGTCGTACTGTGAATTACTTGATAAACTAGGCTTACCATCACTTGCAAATCAACGCCGCGGAAAAAAAAAATAGTCTGCACGGTTTTCAAAGCTATAAACGGTGATCATGCACCTGAGAGTATTAAGGAGCTATTCCGTCATAGAAATAGTTATTATGACCTAAGAGGTAACGACATTTTAAAGCTGCCAAAGGCCAACACGACAACCTACGGTCTAAAATCGTGGAGCTTCACGGCACCAAAGTTATGGAACTCAATACCTGACTTTTTCAGAACTATTCGGTCTTTTAAGGTTGTTAAAAACACTATTAGAAAATAAGATTTGTCAGGTTTGATACAATCGTAAATTTATATCTTGTAATTATTTATTAGTCTTAGCAGAAACCCATAAGGGTTGAAACGTGTAACGGCCCCTTGTGTGCTGGGAAACAAGCTTCTGAATATTCGATTTGCTAAGTACCATATTTGGAACAACAAGATCGAGGGGTTTCCAAATATGGTACTTAGCACTGAAACATTCAACCAATCAGTTCACACTGAATATTCGGAAGCTGTGAACGCGCGTTACACGTTTCAACCCTTATGGGTTTCTGGTCTTAGATATATCTAGTCCTGTAAATATATTTCTATTTTAAATTTTAAACATATCTTTTTAGCTACTTGTTGAAGGTATTTTATTTTCTCAACTTTAGTTTATTATTTTCTGTGTTATACCTGTAAACTATCTGGTGATGTTTTCTTCACAAAGCTAAGCGTATATCACAATAAAACTTGACTTGACTTGTCTGGGAGTGAAAACAAGAAAGAACCAGTTGCAATGTGAGAGGCAACGGACGGTTTATCTCATAACTTATAGTCTTATTGACTCTTCCAAGTTTCCGTCTGTACACCCGCCTCTTCCAAAGAATTCATCGACCCGCGATTTAGAACTTACGAAAGACACTCCATTTTTCGCAACATCAGATGCACCTATGCTACGCCGTATGTGACAAAATATCAAATCCCCTAATATAATAAATAAAACAAGTCTCACAATTTACAATCAAGTAGCTAACAATTAGCATCAATTTGTTTGTTGACCAAATCACATTCCCAGCAATTTATGTCACCTCTCTTGTTGTACAATAGGCCATTTCCGAGTTCATGTTCGCCTCTTCTTCAAAGCGAGTCTAAGTGCGAACTTTTTCGTATAAAAATTAGTTTTCATTCATATGCAAAGTTGAACTAATTACCATCACGAACACTTCGCACTTAGAACCGCTTTGAAAAGGAGGAAGACTTGAACTCGGAAATGGCCTATTCATATATTCAAGGACCGCGCCTCGAAGGTCAAGCTCTATGTTTTGCAAGTTAAGATGCTTGTTTTATAAATCAAGAAGAGAGGGGACAGCTTTTGATCAATTCCTTTTCGAGGGGGACTGAACACCTGTGCAAAAATGATGAAACGCGAGTAAATCTGAGCGAGACAATGACCACTGAAAGTATCGAGGATCTTGGTCTACAGGCTAATCATTTAATCAGCCCAAGCAGGAATATTCGTTCCCCTTATGTCGCTATAACTTCATCCAGTTCCCAAGGAAGTTTCCAGATGATACGAGCTTGAGTGTGTGTTTAAATGATCAATGTGAGTTTGAATTCAACCGGCGAATTGTCAACAAAATCACTGCAAAATCTTCGGCTGCTTCAGCTCTCAGTCGACCTCATCGGCCCCCCTCGTTTTGCCACCGATAAACTCAGCAGTAATTTCAATTGATCTTGAGAAATTTTTCTTGCTCTTTCTTACATCAGCGAAGTCTGAGGAGAAATTGCAATAGCAGTGGATTTGAAAGCCGTATTTTGACCTTGGCGCCAAGTGGAAAATCAGTGAAGTTTCCGAACTTAGGCGGTACAAAACGACACAATCCCCATTCTCCAGCTTCTCGAACACTTTTCGTTGCCGAAATCTTGAATGTTTCCTACCTTAAAAGCACTGTAAACTTCGAACAGGCCTGGTCAAAGAATACTTTCGATGCCCGACCGATTTGTGAGGGCGAGCTTCTGATTGGCGGAGATTAACAATGGCTCACCTCACGCGTCCAGCCGTGATTTCGGGAGTGAGCGCTGGCTCATTTCCCGAAACAGCGGCTGAGGCTACATGTAATTGCTACCGAACGAACATAGTGTCAGATAGTTTGATTTTGCAAAATGGTTTCTTTAGAGGAAATTGTGCTATTTTAATTTAACATGTACGCAATTACAAATTCACGAACAGTACTGTAGTAAGGTGCGGTGCCATTTAGAGAAGAGGATGGCTTCTATTCTGTCATTCACAATCGCAATGATTTTGCTGTATCATTTACAGAAATACGTTTAAATAATTAAATTTAGAATTTAATAGTTCAATTGTAGGTGCAGTTTGAAGTGGTTTTCAGTGATTAATCCTTTCTTTCGAGCTTGCCAGTAATGATAACAATTTAATTGAAGCATCTTGAAAATCTTCTTCTCCTTGCAGTGTTGAAGTCTAAGCCGCTACTTGTCACTACTTTTTCGACTATAATATTTTGATTCGTCGAACGTAACGAACGTGGAGTTTTGATGTACCTCTCGAAACAATCAGATGACCAACGACACAGAGCCTTAATGAGCCATCGGGTAGGCTTGCTGAAGCAGCTGTGGTAGCTACACCTATCGGGAAACTATGCCCAGCAAATTCACTTGAGTCCAGACCCCCTTTACTGATCAGGAGCCTTGTTTCCCTTGTTAACGTTTCCATGGTTAAGAATGCTCCTGATTTTTTGGTGAACAGGAGTCCAGAGTCTAAAGATAAAGGCCTGCAATGGTATGCCACCATTGCAGAGATAGGGCACAAGGGCGAATTAGCCCTTCCAATTACTAGGGTCTGTCCCTGTGTAAAGGGGTCTGTTTTTGATACCTTTAAGAGCACTAGCATATACCTAGGTGAACTCCTTGTCATAAGGGTTATGTCTGATTTCGTGAGATGGTTCTTTCGATCAAAAGTTGAATTGCAAGTGAGTTCTCCTATTCGCAGAAAGCCAAAAAAGGCAAGTGTCATTGCTGCCCAGAGCATGATGGAATCCCTATTGTCGGTATGCTGCACTTTGAGGAGGCAATAATATAAAGTCAACAGTTGCAAAGTTATCGGTCTGCGAACTTTAGACTGTTGTCCTTGTGAACGCTTAATACCTCAACGTCGGAGACGAAGGAAATTAGATAACTGAAGCTCATAGCCATGGCTGGAATGATAATTTTTGACTGCTGACAAATGGTTCTTGATGGTGGAATATCTCACAGAACGAGACATTGCAACTGAGAAACTGATCAAAATATCTTCATTGATGGGAAGTGGTGGGCTAATGCTCATTTGAGAACAGAAATTGAGGAATTGTCGCACAACCGAACTGTGTCTTTTTCGTGCTCTGGGCAATGGCCATCCCAAGGTACAGTTCAGTTTCCTTTGTTAGGGACTGTACAAATGGACTAGGATGGGGTCTGGTTTGATCCAAAGAGCAGATTTGATCCTGTCCACCTTATCCTCAGGTAGCCTTGCCTCCATTTTCCCTGAACGTAGTATGATACCCATAAACTGAATAATGGTAGAAGGACCCTCAGTTTTGGCTGCTGAGATAGGAATACTTAAAATTTTGAAGGTCAAGATCATACTGGACAAACTTGCCCGACAAAGGGAATCCAATGGAGGGGTTGAGCAGAGTGGTTTCACAATAAGGAAATCGTCAAAGATGTGGCATGCAAAGGAGATGAAACATTTGCTAAGTAAAACCCACTCAATGGCATCGGACAACTGATTCAAAATATAAGGGGCAGAGCGAAGCCCAATGGGAGCACTTTGTCAAAGTAATACTGCCCATCTAAAAACATCCCCAAAAGTTCCCGGTCGTCTGGATGGACTGGAAAGGGCCGAAAAGCAGATTCTATATCTGTATTTGCCATGAAGCAGCCCCGGCCAAATTTCTGGACTGCTGCAATGGCGTTGTCGATAGTAATGTACTGGAGGAAGAAATCATCTTTTTCAATAAAATAGTTGATACTAGAAGTCCCAGACTTTGGGAAGGTTAGAAGGAAAATCATTCCAAATTTGTCAAAGTGTTTTGGGGGAACAAGATCAATAGGGGAGACCTGAAATGTGTGAAAAGGGGGTGACAGAAAAGTACCTACTGTACGCCCCTTACAAACCTAATCAGTTAAATTTGCTGTAACAACTTCAGGATTTAAAAAAGCAGTAGGAGGATTATTTGAAAAACATGGGCATCTGGGACCAGAATAACCAATCCTAGCCCCCTCCCTCATTTCCGAGCATATGGACAAATTCCCTTTCAGGATGACTGGACAAGGCCTGATATAAGACAGGTACATTGACAGGCGTAACCACACCACCAAAACTACTTATCTTGATGGCGGGTGCTGTGGTGATGGGGGATGGACTTTCCCACACTGGGGACAGGCTCTTTGACTGTACCAGAGATACTGGGGTAATTGATCCCGGGGTGATCTCTCCCACAGCCAGACCTGTTACATTTATGGGCGTAGATGCAAGGGTTTCTGGCACAGGGAACTCCCTTGTTGAAGTTGTGGCAAGTACGGTTTTCGGTCCCCCTAAAAGTACTTGGCAATGAGGATCCTGATTGGAAAACACCGATATCTTCCTTGAGAAGCGAAGGGGCAACTGTAAAGGTTTTGAGCCACAGTTGACTGTCAATGGTGGACTACGACAGTGATTTGTTGGTGCCAGCCTTCTGCCGGAACTTGATGTTATATACACACCAACCTAACCCTTATGGTATCTAGCTGCATAGCGAATAAGTTACATATCATGAGTCTAGTAACTCAGACGACCGGTGCGAGAATTTGCTGATGACAACGCCCATGTAAGCTGTAAAGGCCGTTGTCCACTCTTCAATGTCAGTTATAGATGAAACTTTTGCCTTGTTTAGTTTAATTACTGAATTTTCTGTTGTAAGGGTAAGTGGCTCATCCTGGGAAGGATTCAAAGTGTTGAAGTTCTTTGGAAGCAATTTAGATAGTTCCATAAACTCACCACTGAGGATTTCCCTGACAAGTTTGGCAGGCAGCTCGTGCACGGATCCACTATTGTGTCTACAGTTGAAGAATTCTGTGGAATCGCGCTTGGAAGTTGTGGAAGAGTTGCGCCTCTGCTAATGGGTGCACCAATCATCTCTGCTGAGGACATAAGTGCTTCATTCCCGGAGGGTTCTCCTTCTGGTATCGTTGAGGCAGGAGCTGCAGGGGAAGAGCAATTAAAGGCGTGAACTGCGGCTTGAGCGGCTGCAGCTGCGGCATTTCGATCGCCTCATTTAATAATCCTTGTACGATCGATTGTACCTGGGTGAGCTGACTTGCTGATAAAAGTCCATCCTGTGAGGGTTCCCGGTCCAGCAATTCTAGGACTTGTTGCTGAAGCTGCTGAAATTGCTCTCCAAGTCCATCACGGTTTTACACCCAGTCGCTGCCATCTTGAGTAGGGGGTGGAGTGCCAAGAAGGTTTGTTGTGTTGCTCCAAGTGTCTTCAATTCGCTTAATCAAGGCAGCACATCCCCCGGTAGTTACGAGGTTTAGCCGGCGGCATAGTGATCGCAAGTCCATCACATGTAACTGAGTCAAGTTCGAGGTCTGCAGGTATAGAACCCGGGTCAACGATCGTGGAAACGTTTCTTGCCCGGCGAGTTAAGGGCATATTTGCGTTTTGTTTTGTTTTCCAGAGATGAATTGCACCAGCGGAGATTCTGAAAAAGTACCGTTTTCCAGGTGACGAGAATGGAAGGACCAAAAAATATTGGAACAGCGAAAAGAACAGAAAATACTTCCGACAGAAAGTTGCACTGCAATCGAATTTAGCAAGCACGTAACTAGATGCCAAAGTAAGCACGTAACAAGATGCCAAAGTTCATTCTCATTGGATGGTCATGTGAGGTCATGCTAAGTCACTGATTAGACAGCTTGCCAAGGCTCATTGCTCAAAATAGAGTCAAGAGTTGTCGATTAACTGAAATTTATTTCCTGTGTCAAAATAAATTGTGATTGCAACACTTCTAAGCAATGATATGGAAACAAGCCCATATTTAAAACCTCACCCTCCCACTTCCATAGACTATGGGTTACACAAAACTAAATCATGATTCGAAGCTGCATGGTACCCAAGTTGATGTCTCTTGCATCAGTACCCGAAACTGTGGATTCAAATCAAAGAAGTGTAGCTGCCAGAATGTAGGACTGCCTTGCACAAAAGCATGTAAATGCAGAAGTAGTGAAGACAGCCACTGCACAAATGATGTTAATTGAGAGGTTGAAAACCAAGAAAAGTGAATGGTACAGTACAGTTAAATATTTTAGCATCTTTCAGTATCTTTTTTGATATAGTATGGTTCACATAACTGATAAAATATTTGGTTTCTGCTCCTGTAGGAAGAAGACAACTTAGTCAAAATACTAAGAATGTCCTGCTGCTGCCGCAGTGTGTTTCTGACGATCTTTAGATCAGTCGCCCCACAAATATCTGCGATTTTAAGGATTTTGTCGCATGACTCTCTTCTCGTCGATGCAAAAGATATCAAGCTTGTTTTTAACATGATTGGTCAATATTCCAAACTAAAGTCAAGGAAAATCCCTATTATACGTTTTAAGATAACTTCACCTTCATTTATGTACTGTTTTTATGCACGAAACAACCGTGTGCACTTCTCCCCGCGTAATCAAGCCGGGAAAATCGTAATTTTCAATAGTCACGTGAAATTCCAAGTTCCAAGTCCCGCGTTTTAAAACCAATCGTTTCAGAGACAGTTTTATTGTAAGCCATTGCCGATAACATGCCCTTTTGCAACTCATATATATTAAATATGTTTTTGAAAAATTTTAGCTGTATCTTAATTGTAATTTAGTGTTTACATAATAATAGCTTTAGTATTGTTAAATTGTTATCAAATAACTTTCTTAATTTACCATTTTATAATTTATAGTTACAATTAATTAACGTTGTACATTTGTAAAAATTATCGTAATTCAGCCCCCGGGCTGCAAGGGTAATTTTAATAAAACTATCTATCTATCTATCTATCTATCTAAATTAAAAATCACGTTATTACCATGCAGTATCCATCAAATATTTTACAAACATGCTTCCTCTATTGTTGATTTAAATGAAGTGTAAACGTTTGTAGAGTGTTCTAAAACGTGACACAACATGTAGCCTTGCTTTTATGTCTTAAGTATGTATGATTATGTAATTGGCTGATTTGAAGGTCCAAATGGCATATTAAAGTTTGGTAAACAATATATGATCCATATATGATCCATTTCATATACCATTTCATCATTGATTCATTCCTCACGGGAACATTAGAACCCACAAATGACCAGCTCCAACGTCAGTGGCTTCATAGCTCAGTTGGTTAGAGCGTCGCACCGGTATCGCGAGGTCACGGGTTCAAACCCCGTTGAAGTCCTGCATTTTTCAGGCTTCTCTACGGAATTGTAAAAATTGCGTTCATAACTGCGAGGATCATAGCTTCACTTAAATTTTCGTGTTCAGCGCATAATTTTTATGAGGAAAAGTGTGTTTATCAACTTTTCCTTGAACTTGCCGACAGAAATTCACTTTTACGAAAGTTATCCCAGTCTATTCTTAATTAACCTATTTTTTAAACTAAAAACCCGATTTAACCTAAGAACGGACTTTAGCGGCAACATACCCAAACCCAACACTAGAGCTAGAGAACCCGCTGAACATAGCAGGATACCCCCATTTTGCGGTACATAACGCGTCCTTATTTTTAGTACAATGAACCTCTTGTAAAAGGCTATATGCATATGTATTCATTCTTAACCATCGAAAGATTTCACGCCTTTTCAGCGTGTTAGAAATATCCCTTACATTCAAATAACAAATTATTAACTCATGCGTTGAGTAGGTCGTTAAAGGAAAGGTATGCCAAAGTGGATTTCACATGCAAAGAAAAAACGAAGCATCCTACAGACCTGAATAAAAATGAGAACGCTAGCCAGAAAAACAGACACTAAAACGTGAAAAAATAACCACAAATAGAGATACAGCGCAAAACACAGCAAAACATAAAAACAAAAAAAAGCCACTGGCTGGGGAGTACATAGTTATGCGGAGGGAAGGGAAAGCCATCAACTATATTTAAAACAACGGAAAGACAATTAGAAGTGAAATTGAAATAATGAAGAACATATATAAGAACTTATCATTAGTGGATTAAGTTAAAGGTAGACGAAATTTTTTGGCCCTTGCCACTGACCAGCCTTCTAACTACACAATTTTTGAGTCAATCCCTTTTTCTCTGGCTAAGAAAAAGTCTACTATAGAACCCTTTGCTCCGTTTTACAGCTTGTGCATAACCTTGAGTAACATATGCATCCTATGATGTCTTCAGAAGGTTCTTAACTCTAAGGGTTTTAGAGTTATTAGTAATGCCAAAGTCGTACGAATGTTGGCTATATTACACCATTGTGTAGATTTTTTAGATACATAGGCTTATTCAAAGATAGGTCTAATTTCACCTTTTGTTTTCACGTCGTTGAATCTTGAGCGATGAACTAGTAAGCACCTTTCGTGAGAGGAAATTAAAATGTCGACGTTTGACGAAAAAAGCTCTTCTTTAATTTGATAGTCTTGTTGACTTGATAAAGTCCTATAATTGTCAAAAGCTTCTTAACTATACCTGTTCTGTAACTGTAAGTTTCCTCACGCTAAATTAAAAGGATTTTGCATTGTTTACTTTCACCTACATTACAGGAGTTAGTTTGCGTGTATCTCTATTCTAGTATCTTACCGCCAGGACAAGACTTGCAGTCAAAAACACTTTTTCCAGGTGCTTTATTTTTGTGGACGAAAGTGCCATTTGGACACCTCCGGCAACTGCCGCTGACAAAAGCCATAGTGTCTGAGTAATAACCACCTGTGGAGCATACAAAAAATCATAGTATATTTACCCTTTCATACAGAGTAATATACGTAATGAGAGAACAAAGCATCATAAAAACATACTGCCACTTCTAAATAACTACTATTGATAATAATAATAATAATGATCATCATCATCATCATCATCATCATCATCGTCATCATCATCATCAAGTGAAGCTATGATCTTCGCAGTCATGAATGCAATTTTTACAATTGCGTAGAGGAGCCTGAAAATTTCAGGACTTCAACGGGGTTTGAACCCGTGACCTCGCAATTCCGCAGTTCATATATGATTAATTTCATATACCATTTCATCATTGATTCATTCCTCACGGGACCATTGGGACCCACAAATGACCAGCTCCCGACGTCAGTGGCTTCATAGCTCAGTTGGTTAGAGTGTCGCACCGGAATCGCGAGGTCACGGGTTCAAACCCCGTTGAAGTCCTGAATTTTTCAGGCTTCTCTACGCAATTGTAAAAATTGCGTTCATAACTGCGAAGATCATAGCTTCACTTGATTTCATATCCGCAGTTCATATATGATTCATTTCATATACCATTTCATCAATAATAATAATAATAATAATAATAATAATAATAATAATAAAGATAACATCATAACCATTATCATTGCTCTTACGATCAATACCTTAATAGAAATTATTAGCGAAATAAGATCCTGAAAGACGGCACTAATACAACGTGAAGAATCTGGAATCAGTATCAAGAGAAAGTGGACTGCCCATTGTCTCAGGATCCGCGAAACTTGCCAACATAGTGTACATTCAAAAGCATAATAAATAATACATCGACCTCTTTCATAATGCCGACTAAATAGAATTGTCTTCTGTTTTAATGTTTATTAGCCTTTCTAGCCTCCTTACGTCGAGCAAATGGATATTTGCAAAGGATATTTGTTTCAAAATGAAGGCAGTTGGTCTAATTAACATAAATACAGAAGAATGGGGAGCTGGTCGCCATTTTTTAAAGTGGTCTGTACTTCCATCAGGTAATTTGAAAGCACTACAACATCAAGTTGCAAATCAAATATTGCATACGTTTACCACTAACAGTGACCAAAAACGTAGTAGCCCCTATATTCGGGAACATACCGATCCAGAATTAAGAGGAGAATGAAGCGAATATACCAGATAAGAAGGAAGGAACCTGTGTGTTCATCAACAAGTCGGTCCCCACAGAAAGAAACACCTCTTTAAATTAACTGAGAAACGCACTAGGTTAAGATCTAAAAATAGAAGTTGAGAGAATATGGGACATGAAAACTGAAACGTTAGGTTGTCATAGGTGCTTTTGGGCTCGTGAACTAGTGGATAGTAAAGTACAAAGGCAAAGGCCTTGGGAACATCTGAATAGAGGAGCTTCAGAGGATCGTACTCCTTGAAACTGCTCAAGCACTAGAAAAGATGTAACAAATGTATCGTAAAAACGTCAGAAAATGGTATAACGACAAACCAGAAACAGTGAGGATGGCGATGTCACGATACTGCGGGACATGCCCATTCATACAGACAGAAATATAGAAGCTAATAGACCAGATTTGGTAATTAAACACCACAAAACAAGAAGCTGTTTTACCAATATTACCAATATGGTAATACCATCAGGGAAAAACACATCATTAAAGTTTATAAAAAAGAAAGTCCAAATACAAGGACCTAGAGATTGACCCAAGCCGAAAGAGGCAATTGAAAACTTAAACAATCCCCGTTAATAGCCCTCGTAACTGTAAAAAAAAGGAGAGGAAAAGTACACTGCAAAAATCTCTGGCTCAATAGCCATCATGTAGTTGCAAAAGATCACTCTATTGGGTACATTGCAAATTCTACAGAAGGTGTATCAATGCAATAGAGCTACCCCACCCTGCGGTGCCTTAGGACCGTAATTTGGACCGAGTCCTACTGCATTATTAGGAAACACTTATCGGGGAGGACGACGAACGACGAGGAGGATGATGATGATGATGATGATGATGATGATGAAATAATACTAATTGCAAAAAAAATATCCATTGAAAGCTGTGTGCTAAGTATAGTCTAAAAAGAAATGATAGGTGTTTTGACCACGTTCATGAGAGAGTTCTTGAAATAATGAAGTAAAGATTTTATGGGATGCAGCAATACAGTTTTACACATACAAGACCAGACATTGCAGCGATTGAGAAGAAAGAAAAGATCTGTAAGATCATTATTGTATTATTGATGATAAAGGAATACAAAAAATTGTTTTAAAACATCACCATCTAAAACAGGAGTTAGTAAGATTGTGGGACATGAGAAAGGTGCTTGTCATTCATGTTGTGGTGGGTGTGCTTGGCTGTGTCACACAATATTTAGGTAAATGGATAGACCAACTAGGTATTAATTAAGTAAGCACGGCATTCTGCAGAAGACAACACTGCTAGGTATTGGATACCGACGGGAGTGTTAGACATGACAACATTGAGGAGTGAACCCAGAGTACCGGCCCTTGGTCATTTGTCATGACCCGCTCCTATGGAGGAAATGGCAGTGTAAGATCATCCTGGGAAAAGAGGATAATAACAATAGCGAAAGGTGCTTGTCCGTCTAGTTGTGGTGGGTGCTCTTGGCTTTGTCACAAAAGATTTAGGTAATTTGGATAGACAGGCTAGGAATTAAAGTAAAAACCGTCATTTGTGAAGAGGACAACACTACACAGCACTGCTAGGATACTGACGAGAGTGCTAAACTCGTCAGCAGCAGGGAATGAACCCGGATAACCTTTAGTAATTTATTATGACCCGCTCTTATGAGGGACGCTTGATTTGTGGAGCGCATAAGTCTAAGAAAGAAAGAAAATTTTTCAAGGAAGCCCACGCCCTGACCAGGTAAATCACCTCTTCGATGGCTGTGTTGCCAGCCGGTTGTCCTGGTGGTGTAGTGGTGATCACACCCGACTAGTAATGGGGGGACGTGGGTTCAAATCCTTTTCTTTTCAAAAATTTATACTCGGGTTCAAAACTTTCTTTTCAAACATTTATTACTCGGACGGCATTGGAGAAGCCTGTGATATTTTGTAAGCGGTCTTCACGCAAGACGTGGCTCGTGACGTCATACACGCATCGCTTCGTGGGCGTTGACATAGCGAACAAGGCGATCAAGGAGGTCATGTATATAATATCAGCAAAAAGCAACTCGGCGATCTCTCACATCTCATAGACGGCATGGGAAATTAGCCGCGTTTATTTTGAGCGTTGCGCATATGAGGTTCAGACCCCAGGCGATCCAACTAGACTCAACCCTTTTCCTTGCTCACGGTCATTTGCCGTTCGAGTAATGGCGGACAGCGAAAACCGACAAACTACGTTACAATAACCATACTTTCCGGGGGGAATTTTGAGATAAAAATTAGCATGATATCTATTTCGTAGGTCTATTTTCAAAATCTAGAGAAAAAAAGGACATGCAAAATTTTCATCGTAGTGGCACTTAAAGGATTTAAGAGGACGCATCGATTCTCTGTGACTCTGAGTTTCGGGCCTATGCGCTCGTCAGAACAGGACTAGTCTGTACTTGGGTGACAAATTCTCACATAAAAAAAAAAAAAACCGACCCTCGCCTCTCCAAGAATTTCCGAGCAACTATATCCAACTCTTCTCCTGTGTTTGATTTCAACATCATTGCCACACCACGCGACGAAGTTGTTCCGCCTGCAGATCCCTCAGTGCATTGTAGTGTTGGATGATAAATCCACACCGTTTTGATATTCATAGTGTCGATCCACGTTGAAAATGTCACCAACACAACACAAACAGAAGGGCGGGCGTATCAAGAGACTTCCCAGTGGTACTTGAGGTCTCAACAGCCGGTCTCGAAGATCACTCTTGTTTAAATCAAAATTCTTATATCTCTAAACTGGCAAAACTAGTAATGCTAACTGAAAGCACCTTCGTCTGGGTGCCAAGGTCCTCAACTTTCAAAGGTTTGTTTTTCCCAGAAATCGAGCTCTTCACCTGATCCAGTTTTTCCTTTGTAGGATATTGACTCTTTCACTTTAAACATCTCTCATTGCACAGCGTGTATTTCATTTTCATACCCAGGCTAGGCTCATGCGCCTGTGATTATTCTGTTTCATGTTAACGGACCACAGATATTAGCTGAAGCTGCATATTCATAAGGCTGCTACTTATGGCTCGGATTTTACTCAAGCCAATGCCTCCCATTCTCACTGGCAGCTACCAGCAGCCTCCCGTTGTCACAGCTTGAGACACATTGTTGTGATTGTAATGGGCAGTATTAGGGCATCGTTCTACGTGCGTGCTCCAGACGGTGCGAGTAGTTATTTCTTCTTTATAGAGGTCTCAGCGAAAGTACGTGCAGCTGGTGTTTAATTTCATCCAAAAGTGAATGATGCGATAGCAAGGTCTGGCGGCTGCGACACCCGAGCAAAACTCATCCTCTTACTTTACTGCTTAAGTACTGCTCGAAATGTAGAACCTGGGGCACTCAACCCAGATGCTTCCTTACCTTCTGTGGTGATCTTAATTGCTGTTTCTTCAAAGATGCTCCTAGGCAGGCTTAGAATTCATTAACAAGCCAGCATTTTTCAGCATTTAGGATAGTAACCTAAGCTAATATCCAGTTACTTTTAGCATCATCCCACCACACCTTGATAGTCTGTAGCGACCCACACCCCTTGCGCATCATCTGCGAACCAGACATTGTTTGGCTTGACTGACTAATTCTAGACGACAGATGAGCACGGCCACCCCCTCCCCCTGAAGACTGAGGGCATAAATGGTACATTGATAAGGTATCGCCTTGCATGGTACCCTCTGTGGAAATGAGCTGTTTAATCTCGGCTACAAATAGTCATGTTGGTGCTTAGTAGGTACTGATTACACAATTTAGTCTTTAACATAGAACTCTGGGTGTTATACAAGGCGGTCGGCTTGGTTTAAGGTGTTGAAGGCGATGGCGCATCCACCAGCCCTAGTATTTTAATTTTAAGTATTCGGTAACCAGAGTGTGTGTACTAACTCCTAATTTGTAACCTAAAAGGTACGAAGATTATAATAATTAGTGAGAACGACTAGTGTAGACTTCCCTATGGCTCACTCTCGGCAAGCTGCGATTTCAGTATTACAATGTTGCTGTCAAACGCTTGGCACGGCACTTCACCCTCAATCCTCGAAGGGCCAAACCAGGCGTCGACCGAAAAGGAAGCGCAAAGGATGTCCTTGCTTGGATCCAGGAAAATTTTTTGCGAGTATTGTTCTCCTTTCTCTGGCGTCTATCAGCTCAGCCAGTCGACTATTGGTAATCTTATGCATACCTTCCCCATTCCTCCAGCAGTTGTAAATATAAAGTGCCGTGAAAAACTAGTCATGCTTAACATCCAACACTCTACTTGAGTACAACCGCTTCTTGTCGTTTTCATTGGATTGCAATAGAATAGTGCAGTGGCTCCTGGGTCCCTTGCATGTAAGACTTGGCATTAGGGTGGCAAACCTTCACATCAAAGAATGCCGAGCTCTGGGGATCACAGAAAGCCACGCGCCTGAATGTCCAATCTTGCGTCTTGTGCTGTATTGGACACTCCTTACTGAGCTATTCTTCAGTGATGTCATTTGGGAGAATCTGGCTCGACCTCCAATTCGGTACAAACCCTATGTCAAAATGACGTGGCTCAGATGGTTTCTCAAGTCGTTATGACGTTGGATTACAAAGTCCCCTCGGTGCAAATCATGGCGTGGTATACTGTGAAGTTTTCTTCAAACGCACATACCTGATGGAATGTCATCGAACACCCAGCCACTAGCGCTAACTTAACAGCATCGCAAAACACTCTATTCCTGAGGTTGAAACCCTTTTCTTGAAGGGGAAGAACTAGTAAGCCATACAGAGGTAGTCCTTTTTCTTGCGCTAGTTGGATAGAGCTTCGGTGGAACACTATGTTTTAGGTTATCTACAATCTCTGAAAGTTCTTCAGCTT